>NC_133654.1:208244405-208452195 GCF_009905375.1 Apium graveolens
TCTCAAAGGAGTACCTGATTTTTAAACCTTGTTTCTCTTTCTTTTTCTTTTGATAAGTGAGGTTTATCAGCACTTAGTACATTAAACAGATTTACTTGCATCAGAACTTAACAGATGAGTAGCATTATTCTAGTTTGTGACTTAATAATAAGATAGAAAAAGTAAATTCAACTAAGCTCAATATCAGAATTTGCTTGTGTCAATAGATTTCCACAGAAATAATTACTTCTTACATGGGATCCCTTATTTATTGAAGACTACTAGGTCAGCATCTAGCACAGTTATCCTCATAGGATTGAATAGTTACCTAAACAGACATATCACTATCAGAGTTTAGAAACATTGATCAGACAACAGTCAGTACTTAAACATATTTTTCAATTAAGCACATAATACACAAAGAGATTAAATTCTGTAAATACTGATCATAAAGTCTGATGCAACAGAACAAAACTAAGCAGATTTAGAGAAAGAACCTGAAACCATTCCAAGTTCATTTACCAATCTTGTAAAAGTAGCTTCACACAATGGTTTTGTGAAGATATCTGCTAGTTGTTGATCTGTTGGAACAAAGTGCAATTCCACTGTACCTTCATCTACATGTTCCCTGATGAAGTGGTACCTGATGCTGATGTGCTTTGTCATAGAGTGTTGAACTGGATTACCTGTCATAGCAATAGCACTTTGATTATCACAGTAAATAGGGATTTTGAAATATGTTAACCCATAATCCAGTAACTGATTCTTCATCCAAAGAATTTGTGCACAACAGCTTCCTGCAGCAATATATTCTGCTTCTGCAGTTGATATGGAAATTGACTTTTGTTTCTTGCTAAACCAAGAAACCAATCTGCCTCCAAGAAATTGGCAGCTTCCACTTGTGCTTTTCCTATCAATTTTGCAACCTGCAAAATCTGCATCTGAGTAACCTATTAGTTTAAAATCTGATTCTCTGGGATACCACAATCCCAGATCAGCTGTTCCCTTAAGATACTTGAAAATTCTTTTCACAACTGTTAAGTGAGGTTCTCTTGGATCTGCTTGAAATCTTGCACAAAGACAGGTAGCATACATGATATCAGGTCTACTAGCAGTTAGATAGAGTAGAGAGCCAATCATACCTCTGTAATCAGTAATATCTACTGATTTACCAGTATCCTTATCCAGTTTTGTTGCAGTGGCCATGAGAGTGGATGCACTTGAACAATCTTGCATTCCAAATTTCTTCAGCAAGTTTCTGGTGTACTTAGTTTGACAAATAAAAGTGCCTTCTTCATTCTGCTTGACTTGAAGGCCCAGAAAATAGCTTAGTTCCCCCATCATACTCATCTGATACCTTGATTGCATCAGTTTGGCAAACTTTTTGCAAAGTCTGTCATTTGTAGACCCAAAAATGATATCATCAACATAAATCTGGACCAGAAGTAAGTCCTTTCCATGGTTGAGGTAGAACAGTGTTTTGTCTATAGTTCGTTTGTTAAATCCACTTTCCAGAAGAAACTGAGCTAAAGTCTCATACCATGCTCTAGGAGCTAGCTTAAGTCCATAAAGTGCTTTATCAAGCCTGTAGACATAATCTGGATGTTTGGAATCTACAAAGCCTGGAGGTTGTTCAACATATACTTCCTCCTCCAATTCTCCATTGAGAAAAGCACTTTTCACATCCATTTGAAAAATAGTAAACTTTTTGTGAGCAGCATAAGTCAAAAATATTCTTTTGGCTTCTAACCTAGCAACTGGTGCAAATGTTTCATCATAATCAATTCCCTCCTGTTGAGAATATTCTTTTGCAACCAGCCTTGCCTTATTCCTTGTAATTATGCCATCACTGTCAGTTTTGTTTCTGAATACCCACTTTGTACCAACAACAGATCTATTCTTGGTCTTGGCACTAGGGTCCAGACTTTGTTTCTTTCATATTCATTTAACTCTTCCTGCATTGCTTGCACCCAATCAGCATCTTGAAGAGCTTCTTCCACTTTCTTTGGCTCAGTCTGAGAGAGAAAAGAATTGTAAAGACATTCGTTTAAAGTACCTGTTCTAGTTCTGACACCTGCATCAGGATTTCCAATTATCAAATCAGGTGTATGTGATTTCGTCCACTTCCTTGCAGATGGAAGGTTTTCTCTAGAACTGGATGCTCCTTCATGATCCATGTTGTCTTCATTTTCATTTTCTGATGCTCCCCCTGAAACTATGCTCTCTGAGTTGGATTCTTCAGAATTTAGATTTTCAGAACTATCAGAACTTGGCTTATCAGAACTTGACGGATCAGAACTTGAAGAGCCAGATGTATGTTCTGATGCTTCTTGAGATGTGATATGTTCTTGAGTATGTTCCCCCTGCATAGGTGCATCTTCCTTTGGCGTAGTCACCACAGCTTCAATAATATCAGAGTTTAATCCATCAGAGTTTACAGTATCAGGACTTAGACTGTCAGGATTTTCAGTATCAGAATTTGAGTCTCCATTTTCAAATCTCAGCTGATCATGATCAATAAAATCTTCAAGACCAGTAATCTTCTTGTCATCAAAAGAGACATTGATAGATTCCATGACCACTCTTGTTCTCAAATTATAGACTCTGAAGGCTTTTGGGGAAAGTGGATATCCAACAAAGATTCCTTCATCAGCTTTTAGATCAAACTTGGATAGCTGTTTAGGATGAGTCTTGAGAACAAAACACTTGCATCCAAATACATGAAAGTACTTCAGATTTGGCTTCTTTTTCTTCACCATGTCATATGGTGTTTTTCCTTGCTTGTTAATGAGTTACATTTTGAGTAAAACAAGCAGTCTGCACAGCTTCAGCCCAGAAATAGGTTGGAAGTTTTGCTTCTTCAAGCATTGTACGTGCAGTTTCAATGAGAGTTCTATTCTTCCTTTCAACAACTCCATTTTGCTGTGGAGTTCCAGGAGCAGAAAGTTCCTGCTTAATTCCATGGTTTTTGCAGAACTCTTCCATTATCAAATTCTTGAAAACTCAGTGCCATTATCACTCCTTATGGTTTTCACAAAACCTTTGACCAATTTATCCAGATGTTTGACATGATCAATCAAGATAGATGCAGTTTCACTTTTTGTGTGCAAGAAATACACCCATGTGTATCTGGTGAGCTTATCCACTATGACCAACGCATATTTCTTCTTTGCAATAGACATGACATTCACTGGACCAAATAGATCAACATGTAGTAGATGATAAGGCTCAAGAATTGATGATTCAGTCTTGCTCTTGAATAAAGATTTTGTTATTCCCAGTGGACTAACAATGAGATTTACAGAAGGGGGGGGGGGTTGAATGTAAATCTCAAAACTTTTTCAAGTTTTGAGCAATTTGTAAGACTAAGTGTTTGAGTGATCAAATATGTGTGAATTGCTTGGAGCTGATGCAGACAGATATATATTTAAACACAAATGTAATGAACACAAAGAACTTAAAAACTTTTCTGGTGGATTTGTTGTTCCACCAGAGATGTGTTATTTCAGAAAATCTGTGATTCAAAATTAAATCACAGCTGCTTCCTAGTACAAACTAGATGATTTTCTCTCTTGATATTTTTAAACAGCTCAGGGAAAATTCACATCTAATTACTAGCTACTACTTGGTTTATATATCACCAAGTTTACAAGTGAAGACAAAGATAAAGTATAATAAGATAATAGTTCTCCACTTGTTTCTGTTCCATTTTTATCCAGTGTAATATGGAATTATCTGTTGACTTTCCATTATGAACCAGACTAAAAACGGCTGCTTTTTCTGCTGTTCCTGAAATAGGCTACCAGATCTCTGTCAATCCATGTGCCTCTGTCAGCTTTGTTAACTGTCATTATCAACTGCTATGAGACTGAGCATCCGTTGAAGCTTTCATCCGTTGATGACTTTATCCGTTGATGCTCTAGCAGTGCATCCGTTGAAGCTTTCATCCGTTGATGGCTTTATTCGTTGATGCTCTAGCAGTTGAAGCTTTATCCGTTGAAGCACTTATCCGTTGATGGATATTATCCGTTGAAGCATTAGAGACATCCGTTGAAGCTTAGTTTCTTATCCGTTGAAGGTCTTCAATATCCGTTGACACTTCTTCACTTATACAAAATTACAAGGCATGAAATATTTACAATTAGCCCTCCTATTTGTACATCCATTAGCAGTCAACATGACTGATTATCTCCTAACAACATCTAAGAATTACAGCTTGAAATCAGAAAGTGAGATGTGCTACAATACCAAACTTATTGCTAAGTAAGGCTACTCCTTCAACGGATAGACAAGATGGTCTTATCCGTTGAGGCTACAAACACTAGATTTCTACTTAAGTGTTTTGCTGAACTTATCATCAAACTAATATACATATTCCTAACAATCTCCCCCTATTTATGTCTACTGGAACTGTAGGCATAAATTTGGGTTTAGCTTGATGATAACAAAACACTTAACAAATATATAAACTGTAACAAAGCAGAAATTCAAAAGTGCTGCAAAAGTGTATATGCTGAGATGAAATTGAAGAAATACATTGTTTCCAAGGGTGCTCCTTTAGCCTGAGCAAATTACTTTCTTTTCCTTTGATCCCTGGTTTTCTTTCCTAGCCTCCTGTCATTCTCCTCTATTTGAAGTTGAAGTTGTCTGTAGAATTCAGCTTCATCTTCTTCATTGATATCTAACTTAGATTGCATATCCTTGAGAGTTTCATTACTGGCAATCTTTAGCTGATCTTCAATTCTGAAAAATCTTCTGACTCCTTTGTTGTCTCTGAACTTCATCAACCAATGAGGTGATTTGTGAATTGTAATACCTCTCTCTTGAATGAGTAAAGTTCTAGGCAAGGCATTGGGCTCCCTCCAAGTTTTCCTTATATTGGCAATCTTGTTGAGAATCTCAGTCCTGGCAGTTCTGGTAAAGTCAGAATCCATATGTATGGCTGAGTAGACTCTAATCAAGGTAGAGTAGCCTTCATTCAGAATTCTGTGAAGAGGCCATGTTCTTTCCCCAGCTCCTTTGTATTTGAACACTAGTCTTTCTGGTAGCTGTCTGTAGGCAGCTATTCCCCTTACATCCTCCAGCTCATCCAGATAGAGTTCAATGTCTGAAAATTCTTTTATGTCACAGATGTGAACATGATCATCTTTAGAGGTTTGAGGTTTAGGCTTAGGTTTCTGTGTGAATTTGATTGAGGCTTTAGAGGGTGTTGATTTGATTCTTCTTTTCTGCTTCTTTGATGGTGGAGAAGAGGTTAGGAAGGTGGGCAATTTGATGGTGTCCCAATCAATTGGTTCCTCCTTGGGAATGATTGTTTCACCATGAATGTTCATGAAGGGGTCAGGTACAATGGGTTCAGGAATAGAGGATAGTGGTTTGGATATTGATTGGGTTTCTTCAGTCTTATCTACCTTCTTTCTCTTTGCATTAACCTTCTTTATTTTCCCTTTCTGCCATTCTTCCTTACTTCTTTCCTCCATCTCAGTACCAACCATGTCCCCCATAGCTTCATCTTCACCTTTGTCTTCAATTTCTTTCTGTTCTTCAGCCTGACTTGACTTTAGCTGTTTTTCAAGCTTTGCTTGTGCTCTTTTGTCAGCCTTTAGCTGTTTAGCTTCTTCCTTCAACCTTTTGGTTTCTTCCCTCTTGGCTATTGAGAATTTGGGATGTCCTTGCATCACACATATGCTCTTTCCCTCTCTGAAGATAATAGCCATGTTTCTCCTTACAGCCTCATCCATGGTCTCTTTGAGATATGCAATACTTCTACCTAAAAGCTTGTCCTCATCAGCTTTTGGAAGAGGAAAATCCACCTCTTTTAGAGGATTCTTTGTAGAGCCCTTATTGGATCTGTTGTTGGGCTTGAGAACCATAGGTTGCAGATCTTTGGAAGAAGTTTCTCCATCCTTATGCCTCCCTACTGGCTTGAGTTCCATAATAATTGATTCCACTTTTGTGCTATGCTTCACAGATTGTGATTGAGAAGTTGTAGAACCAAATATTAGTTGCATCTTTTCATCAATCTTCTTCCTTTGCTCTTTGACTTGCAATTCAGCTGCTACTATCTGGATTAGATCAATTCCATCTAGCTTTCCTTTGACTTGAATTGGTGGAGAAGTTGTGATGACAGGAACTAGCACTTGAGAAATCTGAATTGTTGTAGATGGCTCTCCTTCCCCTTCCCCTTTATTCTCCCCCTTTTTGTTATCATCAAGGGTAGGGGTCAAGCCTTGTGCTTGTGCCAGCTGTATGAGTAGATTTGTTTGAGTTTGTTGATTCTGAAGAATGGTGACCATAGAGTCTTCAATGATTTGAACCCTATCTTCCAATCTGACCAGCCTCTTGTCAGCATCAGAGGCCTTCCTCAGTCTCCCCAACAAATCTTGCATAGTACTATAGGGTATAACTGAATCCAATTTCTCAGCATTGTAGGATTTTAGATCAGCAATGTCCAGCTTGAGCTCATCCACACTTAGATTTTGCTGGTAATGCTGCAACTGCAAGAGATGCAGAGATTCCAGATGAGCTTGAAGAATTGCCTTGGTACCAGCATCCTGAGTCTCCTGAATGGCCTGCTGAATTGTCATGACTTGTTTGACCAAAGTGACACCAAACTCTCCTGGTGTTGATGGTTTTGCCCATGCCCATGCAGGAAGATTAGGAACAGAACTTGGGCCTGCTACTCCCCCTAAGTTCATGCTCTCATTCAAAGAATTAGAGTCATCATCATTAGAATTTACTCCAAATTCTTCAGATGGCTCACCAGCTTGAGAAGGCAGCCTGTTGACAGCAGCTTTGTCTCTGAGAAGAGATTCTGAACTGTGTACAATGTGTAGTGTCTGTTCTGCCTCCACATTGCCCTGGGCAGCCAATAATTGATAGGCTAAAACAGGGTGAGTAAAAGTGTCAGCATCCAAGGAAATGTTATCAATGACAGCTTTGTAGTGTTGCTGAAATTGTCTTTCCTTATCTGCATCATCCACTTTCATTAACTCACTAGCAATGGCTGGATCCACCCTTATAGCTTTTGTACCTGCCTTTCTCTCAATTTCTCTCTTTTCTTGCATCAGGGGCTCCCCCTGGCTCACACACACCCTCACCTTCACCTTCTAAGGTGGCACTCCTCTCACTTACTTTTGCCATGCTGGAAGAAATAGCATGCATTTGGTGATGCTCAACCTCTCCTTTTGCCTGGGAGCAACCCAGCCTCTCACTCAAAAAATCACTCCCTTCCCTCAAGCCTAAAAGTGATTGTACAGTTGCCATGTCCTCTACAGTTGGAGTTGTTTCTGTTAAGTGTGTAGAGGCCATCAACGGATAGGGAGTATCCGTTGAAGTAGAAACTGATGGTATCAACGGATAACTGCTGTTAAGCTTATCCGTTGAAGAAGAACCACTTGTCAACGGATGAGAGATATCCGTTGAAGAAGGAAATGATGTAGAGATAGAAAGTGATATAATTGTTGAATCTGTGTAGATTGATTTTAAGTGTGGTGACACAGATTTTGCAACTACATCTGAAAGAATTGGCTGATGATCCAACAAATCATCTAAAAGACGATGATCACCAGGTTTTGAGTGGGGCTCCTCCCTGAGTTTTAATGAGGGAGAATCAGGAATTGATGTGAATATGATATCCACATCCAGAGAGGGTGTTGGAGAGTTTGAGGAATGATGTGTTTCTATATGGAGAGAATGGGGCTGTGATTCCACATTTGCTGGAATCACATCAAGCTGAATTTGAGAGGGCACAGATACTGGTGGATGTATCTGTGCTGTGTGTGTCCCTTGTGTGGAAACTAGGGTTTTGGCCTTCTTCTTCCTTGAAAAGGCTTGAATTCGTGAATGTGTAGTTTCAGTGTCCCTCCCTCTTTTGTTCTGTGTCCCTGGTTGGGGACTATTTTCAATAGTTACATCCTTTTGGGAGGATGCAACTAGGGATGTGCTGGACTCCTTTTGAACCACTACAGTCTTTTGAGAGACTGTGGCTTGGCTGGATTGGGTACCACTCACCTATCCCACCTTATCCTAGGTGGATTTTTGATGTTCACCCCTCCCCTCACCACTCACACCCTGTTCACTCCCTTCAGGGTTTATGGTAGTTGTTACAACTGTTGTCTTTTGAGAAACAACAGAGGTAGGTTCTTTGACTTGACTTTGGAGATTTTAGATTTGGTGGCTTTGGTAGGAGCCTGTTTGGACAATGACACAGGTTCCATAGCCACACTAGAAGGCAAAGAAACATTGGGGTTGGAAATAGTAGGAGTTATGGAAACATTTACCTCACTTACCTGTGGTGCATTCATGATTGGCAAGTATACCAATGGCACCTGGCTGTTGAGGTTCATTCTCAAAAGGTCTGCAAGGACCCTTTTCTCTTGTGCCCAGCATTTGAGTTTATTATTCTCATTGGATATAACCAAACCTTCAGCAACATGGTTAGCCAATAACATAAAGAATCTAGCAAAGTAGATGTTATGTGGTCTATTAGCTTTGTTACCTAATCTGGAACCTAATTCTAGCATAACACAGTTGCTAAAATTAAAGTACCTATCAGAAACTAGCATATAGAGCATATTAACAAGAGATGAAGTGATAGCATCAAAATTGCTAATCTTCCCAGAGAAAACCTTAATAAAGGCATCTCCAAGAAAACTCCATTCTTTCCTAAGGCCTTTCCTTCTAATACTACCTAAACTAGCAGAATCAAAAGCATATCCTATAGAATCTAGCATAGCAGAGACATCTTTATCAGTGTGTGGTGTCATGGCATTATTCTCAGGAAACTTAAAGCAAGATTGTAAATCATCACAATTAATGCAATAGTCCTTACCTTTGAGAGAGAAGGCAATAGTCATATCTGTGGAGTTGAACTCTGCAGTTGTCCAAATCTCCTCAATCACTTCACAGTAGATGGTTGGGGCTTCCAGTATTGCATAGCTCAGTTTGCAGTTCTTGATGAAGTCCATCATCTTGTGATAATCAGAATGGGCTTCCTTCTTTTCAAACAAGACTATGAAATTATTTTTTTCATAAACAAATCCTGTTTGAGACATAATTTTGACTACTGGTGCCATTGTTGTGAGTAGAGGTTGCAGAGAAGAACTTGAGAATTGAGAGAGAAAGAGAATGATAATTGCAAGAAGAGAATGATAATTGCAAGAAAGCGTAAAGTGAAAATAAGAATTCAATTGGGCTTTTATACTTTCTTGAATTAAAACACAAATAAAATAATTAAATGATACTTTTAAGTAAGTGAAAGCCGTTCAGGAATAAATGAAACTGTAGAAATTCTGAAAACTACCGTAAATACAAATACATACAACACTGTATATCTGTATCAACGGTTGAGTAAAAGGATCAACGGCTGTGACTCACTGTCGTGACACATCAACGGATAAGGTAAATAGTTATCCATTGATGAACAACCCTATTTTATCCGTTGAAGGATAAAATTACCAGAAATGTATTTGTCTTTCAACGGATAATGAATATCCGTTGATAGAACAATTTTGGCTTTCAACGGATAGGGAATATCCGTTGATAGGATAAGTCTTGATTAAAGCCAACTTTGTTCTTGCAGCAAATTCATTTCAGGCTACAAGACAGATTACATAGATGACATAGATTATGAATAGTTAAGCATACCTAACTCACTTACTAATCTTGTGAATATTGATTCATCAAGTGGCTTGGTAAATATGTCTGCAATCTGCTTTTCACTTGGAACAAAATGAAGTTCCACTGTACCTTTCATCACATGTTCCCTAATGAAGTGGTACTTGATATCAATGTGCTTGGTTCTTGAGTGCTGCACTGGATTTTCAGTAATGGCAATGGTACTTGTGTTGTCACAAAATATTGGAATTTTGTCAACAGTTATACCATAGTCAAATAACTGGTTCCTCATCCACAGTATTTGTGCACATCAACTACCAGCTGCAATGTATTCAGCTTCAGCTGTTGATGTGGAAACAGAATTCTGCTTCTTGCTGAACCATGATACAAGCTTGTTTCCTAGAAATTGACAGGTGCCTGTTGTGCTTTTCCTGTCTATTTTGCAACCTGCATAATCTATATCTGAGTAGCCAATTAGATCAAAACCAGACTCTCTAGGGTACCAAATTCCTAGATTTGGAGTCCCCTTGAGATATCTGAAAATTCTTTTAATAGCCACTAAGTGAGATTCTTTAGGGTCAGCTTGAAATCTAGCACAGAGACATGTAGAGAACATAATATCAGGTCTACTGGCAGTTAAATATAAAAGTGAGCCAACCATGCCTCTATAACTTGTAATATCCACAGACTTTTCATCCTTGTTTAATTCAAGCTTGGTGGCAGTGGCCATGGGAGTTTTTGCAGGTGAACAATCCATTAAGTCAAACTTCTTTAAAAGATCATAAATATATTTAGTTTGACTAATGAAAATTCCACCACTAACTTGTTTAACTTGTAAACCAAGAAAGTAAGTTAGCTCTCCCATCATGCTCATTTCATATTTACTTTGCATTAATTTAGCAAACTTTTTACAAAGTTTATCATCTGTAGATCCAAATATAATATCATCTACATAAATTTGTACAAGTATCTTAGAGCCATTAACATTTCTAAAGAAGAGAGTTTTGTCAACAGTACCTCTTGTGAAGTGATTATCTAGAAGGAACTTTGATAAAGTCTCATACCAGGCTCTAGGTGCTTGCTTTAGTCCATAGAGTGCTTTCAACAGATAATACACATGGTCTGGAAAATTTGGATCTTCAAAACCTGGAGGTTGGCTTACATAAACTTCTTCCTCCAATTCCCCATTTAGAAATGCACTCTTGACATCCATCTGATAGACTTTGAAATTGGCATTAGCTGCATAGGCTAGAAAGATTCTGATGGCTTCAAGTCTTGCAACTGGAGCAAATGTTTCATCAAAATCTATTCCCTCTTGTTGAGAATAGCCTTTGGCAACCAATCTGGCTTTATTCCTTATGACAATTCCATTTTCATCTATCTTGTTTCTGAATACCCATTTTGTGTCAATAGAACTCTTGTTCTTTGGCTTGGGTACCAGCTTCCACACTTTGTTCCTCTCAAATTGGTTTAGCTCCTCTTGCATAGCTAAAATCCAATCTGGATCCAAAAGAGCTTCTTCCACTCGCTTAGGTTCCTCCTGTGATAGAAAGCTACTATACAGACATTCATCTTGAGTAGCCCTTCTAGTTTGTACTTTAGATGTAGCATCACCAATGATCAGTTCAAAAGGGTGATTCTTGGTCCATTTCCTTTGAGGTGGTAGATTAGCCCTTGATGAGGTTGCCTCAGTATTGTCATGATGTGAGATAGAATGTTGATTTGTTGAAACTCCCCCTGAGTTGCTGATCCTTTGAAAGGAATTGGGAGTTCTATCCACTGATGAGGTGAAGTGATTATCCGTTGACAGACTGTGATCAATGGATGCTTCGTTATGAACTTCAACGGATGATGCACTTTGTCTTTCAACGGATGCTGCATTGCTTCTTTCAACGGAAGCTGAATTTTGACTTTCAACGGATGCAGCATTCTGTGCATTATCCAAAGGCAGACACTGGTTTCTTCTTGAGATGCCTTCTTCATCATTCTCATCTTCACTATCATCACAATATATCTCAATATTGTCAAATTTGAGTCCTTCATGATATCCCTCATCTGTTAGTCCATCAATCTTTTTATCATCAAACACAACATGTACAGATTCCATGACAATGTTGGTTCTTAGATTTTAGACCCTATATGATTTTCCAGCAGAATAACCAACAAATATTCCTTCATCAGCCTTTGCATCAAACTTTCCTTTGTGATCAGATTGATTCCTTAAGATGTAACATTTGCAACCAAAGACATGTAGAAAGTTTAAAGTTGGTTTTCTTCTCTTGAATAATTGATAGGGAGTCATGCATTTTGCTTGATTGATTAGAGAAATATTCTGAGTGTAACATGCACTGTTAACAGCCTCAGCCCAAAAATAAGTTGGGAGCTTTGACTCCTCAAGCATTGTCCTTGCAGCTTCAATTAGTGATCTGTTCTTCCTTTCCACCACACCATTTTGTTGTGGAGTTCTTGGAGCTGAGAACTCATGCATGATCCCATTTACTCCACAGAACATCTTCATGGTTGAATTCTTGAACTCAGTTCCATTGTCACTCCTAATATTCCTTACTTTGAAATCAGGATGATTTTTGACTTGCTTGATATGATTGATGATGATTTCACTAGCTTCATCCTTTGATCCAAGAAAATAAACCCATGAAAACTTTGAGAAATCATCTACAATCACTAGGCAGTATCTTTTCCTTGAAATTGACAATACATTGACTGGTCCAAAAAGATCCATGTGTAGAAGTTGCAGTGGTTCATCAATTGCAGATTCAAGCTTCTTACTGAATGATACTTTCTTTTCCTTTCCTTTCTGACAAGCATCACACAGTCCATCCCTTGTGAATTCCACTAGAGGCATTCCTCTAACTAAGTCCTTTTTGACTAGATCATTCATTGTCTTGAAATTCAAATGGGACAGCTTCTTGTGCCATAGCCAACTTTCAACTGGACTTGCTTTGTTGAGAAGACAAGTAATGGATTCTGCATCTGTAGAGTTGAAATCAGCTAAGTACACATTTCCTTTTCTAACTCCAGTTAGAACCACTTTATTGTCCTTTTTACTTGTGACAATACAGGCTTCAGAATTGAAGGAAACAGTATTCCCTCTGTCACATAGTTGACTGATGCTCAATAAATTGTGTTTGAGACCATCAACCAATGCAACTTCATCAATGATGACATTTTCTTTTGAAATCAAGCCATATCCCATAGTGAATCCTTTGCTGTCATCTCCAAAGGTTATGCTAGGGCCAGCTCTCTCCTTAAACTCTGTGAGCAGGGTGAAATCTCATGTCATGTGTCTTGAACAACCACTGTCCAAGTACCATAGATTCCTTCTTTGTCCCTGCACACAACAAAATCAATCAAGTTGATTTTGGTACCCAAGTTTCCTTGGGTCCAGCCTTGTTAGTCTTTTTCCTAGACTTCATTCCTCCTTCATCTTTTGACTTAGGTAACTTTGGATCAACCTTGGTCTCAGATGTGGTTGGTTGAAGTGTAGGGTTAGTCACAGAATCATTTAACACATTTGATTGAATTTGATAAGGCATAGGTTGTGCAAACATGTTATTCCACATAGGCATATTGTATGGCATTTGAGGCATACTAAATGCAGTAAAGTAAGGATTGTTAATGTATGGCATGTTTGCAAAATGTGCATGGGGATTCTGGTGAGACATAACAGGCATAGCATGCAGAGGTGACATAGACATGTTAGGCATGGAGGGATTTGAAGGCATGGGAGCATTTTTAACAGATTTGCAATTATCAGATAGGTGATTAACACTTTTACAATGTACACAGCTTTTTCTAGGAGCATACCTATCAGGTGTGTAATTGTTATGTTTATTAATCCCTACCTTCCCATTTCTTTTAGATTTTCTTTTAGTTTCCTTCTTATCCTCAACCAACTTAAGCCTATCTTTCAACTGATCTAAAGTCATGTGTCCTATATTCACCTTACTGACATCTCTGGATGTGCTAGCTCCTTCTTTGACAAAGTTCTTGAGAGTTGAATCATTCTTTTTATTTTTAAAAGAACTTGCCTGTTTTAATTGATGAGCCTTCAACGGATGCTCCTTTTCTTCCTTCAACGGATAACTTTCATCATCCGTTGATTCCTCATCCGTTGACAATCCATCAATTAATTCTAACTTCTTTTTGTTTTTCTTCCAGGCATCCTCACAGAATGATTCAATTCCCTGAACCTTGGCAATTTGAACACCAACATCCCTAGATGTTTTCCAGGCCTTGATTACCTCTTGCTCACTTTCTAACTGTTTAGAAAGAATTTCTACTTTCTTAACAGCTTCTTCTAGTTCACTCTCGACAGTCAAGCATTTAAGTTTAATCTTTTCAAGCTCAATTACCTGACTCTCTAACACAGCATTCCTATCACTTAAAAACACATTATTTTCTTTGATCCTAGTGTTTTCTTTAGCTAGTGATTTAAGAGAAACACGCAAATGATATAATTCATTGGACATATCATTTATGGCTTCATTGCATTCATGTTTAGAAAACTGAGAGAGATCAGTAGTAATTACCTGGTTGCTTGATGAACTAGTTTCATTTTCATCAGAATTAGCCATCAGGGCTAGGTTGACATATTCCACATCATCATCTTCATTTACCCCATCTGCTGCCCAATCATCTTGAGTGAGAAAACTCTTTCCTTTTGTTTGAGCAAATCAAAATACTTCCTTTTGTCATCAACTTGCTCAAATTTCTTTTTCTCAGAATTTGGCTTCCTACACTCACTTGCAAAGTGTCCACTAATGCCACAGTTGTAACATTTGAACTTTGATTTGTTCACCATGTTTTTGTTTGGCTTAGTGAACTTTGTGTTTTTCCTGAACTTCATCTTTGCAAACCTCCTGGAAAGAAAGGCCAGATGTTCATCAATATCATCAGATTCATCCTGACTGGAATTGTCTTCATCCTCAGCAACTTGCTCTTTACCCTTGCTTGATTCTGATTTGCTTGTGCCAATTTTGAGACTTGGCATTGTCTTTTCCTCATTTCTGGCTTCAACTTTTTCACTGTCAGCTACAAGTGCAACTGATCCTCCTTTTCTCTTTCCCTTTTCAAACAGCTCATCTTGCTCCATCTCAAGTTCATAAGTCTTCAAAATTCCATATAATCTTTCAAGTGTGAAGTCCTTATAATCTTGAGAATTTCTTAGAGAAACCATCATAGGCTTCCATTCCTTTGGTAGAGACCTTAGAAATTTTAAATTGGAGTCCTTGACTTGGTACACTCTCCCATACAGCTTTAATCCATTCAATAGTTTCTGAAATCTGTTGAATGTATCATTCAATGATTCTCCTTCTTCAAAGTGAAAATATTCATATTGTTGAATGAGAAGCTGCATTTTATTTTCTCTAACTTGCTCAGTGCCTTCACAGATAAGCTACACAGTATCCCAAATTTCCTTAGCAGTTTGGCTATTGATGACATTGTCAAACATATCTTGATCCAGGCCATTAAACAAAATGTTCATGGCTTTCTTGTCCTTGTGGACCTCTTCAATATCTTCAACAGTCCATTCTGCCTTTGGCTTGGGAATAGACTGTCCAACAGCAACTGTAGCAGTAGCAGCTGTGGCCACCTTGTGTGGGATGTGAGGACCATTCTCAATGCAGTTGATGTAGCTTTCATCTTGAGAGAGAAGATGTAAATGCATCTTCACCTTCCAGTGATGATAGTTATCTCTTTCCAGGATTGGAATCTTTACACCAATATCCTTCTTACTCATGATGTTAGCAGAATAGATCTTTAAACTCTTTATATGTTAAGAGCTTTCTCTAATACCAATTGTTATTCCCAGTGGACTAACAATGAGATTTACAGAAGGGGGGGTTGAATGTAAATCTCAAAACTTTTTCAAGTTTTGAGCAATTTGTAAGACTAAGTGTTTGAGTGATCAAATGTGTGTGAATTGCTTGGAGCTGATGCAGACAGATATATATTTAAACACAAATGTAATGAACACAAAGAACTTAAAAACTTTTCTGGTGGATTTGTTGTTCCACCAGAGATGTGTTATTTCAGAAAATCTGTGATTCAAAATTAAATCACAGCTGCTTCCTAGTACAAACTAGATGATTTTCTCTCTTGATATTTCTAAACAGCTCAGGGAAAATTCACATCTAATTACTAGCTACTACTTGGTTTATATATCACCAAGTTTACAAGTGAAGACAAAGATAAAGTACAATAAGACAATAGTTCTCCACTTGTTTCTGTTCCATTTTTATCCAGTGTAATATGGAATTATCTGTTGACTTTCCATTATGAACCAGACTAAAAACGGCTGTTTTTTCTGCTGTTCCTGAAATAGGCTACCACATCTCTGTCAATCCATGTGCCTCTGTCAGCTTTGTTAACTGTCACTATCAACTGCTATGAGACTGAGCATCCGTTGAAGCTTTCATCCATTGATGACTTTATCCGTTGATGCTCTAGCAGTGCATCCGTTGAAGCTTTCATCCGTTGATGGCTTTATCCGTTGATGCTCTAGCAGTTGAAGCTTTATCCGTTGAAGCACTTATCCGTTGATGGATATTATCCGTTGAAGCATTAGAGACATCTGTTGAAGCTTAGTTTCTTATTCGTTGAAGGTCTTCAATATCCGTTGACACTTCTTCACTTATACAAAATTACAAGGCGTGAAATATTTACAATTAGCCCTCCTATTTGTACATCTATTAGCAGTCAACATGACTGATTATCTCCTAACAACATCTAAGAATTACAGCTTGAAATCAGAAAGTGAGATGTGCTACAATACCAAACTTATTGCTAAGTAAGGCTACTCCTTTAACGGATAGACAAGATGGTCTTATCCGTTGAGGCTACAAACACTAGATTTCTACTTAAGTGTTTTGCTGAACTTATCATCAAACTAATATACATATTCCTAACAGATTTTCTTTGTTTGGCCTTCTGACAAGAATCACAAAGGCCATCAGGAGCAAATATTGACTTTGGCAGTCCTCTCACAAGATCTTTCTTGACTAGTTCATTTATATTGTTGAAATTTAAATGAGAGAGTTTCTTGTGCCAATTCTAGCTTTCTTCAATTGATGCTCTACTCATCAGACAGATTGCAGAACCATCAGTACTTGTTGAAAGCTTAGCTTCATAAATGTTACCACGCCTGTATCCTTTCAGGATAACTTTTCCTTTAGATTTACTCACTACTTCACAGTGTTCTTCAAAGAAATCAACATGATAACCTCTGTCACAGATTTGACTTATACTCAGCAGATTGTGTTTAAGTCCTGAGACCAGAGCTACTTCTTTAATGATGACATTCCCAAGATTGATATTACCATATCCCAATGTTTTTCCAATGTTACCATCTCCATAAGAAACACTTGGGCCAGCTTTCTCCACAAAGTTTGATAGCAGGGCCTTATTCCCAGTCATATGTCTTGAACATCCACTGTCCAGAACTAAAATATTTTTCCTGTTGCCCTGCAATCATAAAGACCACTAATGATTAGTTTTAAGGACCCAGACTTGCTTGGATCCTTTGGCCTTATCAAGTTTGTTAACATTTGCAGCGGATTTAGCATCAGAGTTTATGTTAACATTTTTCTTATCAGAACTTACACTATCAGACTTTGAATCATAATTTACACTAGAAGGAATAATGGAAACTTTCTTCAAAGAAGGTTTTATTTGATAATAATCATAGTACAAACTATAATATGCCTTACAAGTATAAACGGAATGCCATAAACTACCACAATGAAAACAAGGATTTTGTGGTTTATATCTAACAGACTGACTCTTAACTCCTGATTTTGAAGGTAAGGAGTTTATGTTCTTATTCTTCCTGCAAAAAGAAGCCAGATGGTTAGAACTTCCACAGTTATGACATGTTTTCCTAGGAGCTTCAGGAACAGGCTTATAATTATTGCTTTTATTCACACCTTCCTTTCCATTCCTATTTTTCCTAGGTGATTTTACCATATTTGCATTCTTCACATCTTTCAGCTTATGCTTAAACTGCTTCTTAGTCATTAAGCCTATTTTTACTTCAGCTGTCTTTTCCTGTTTTAGTTTGTCAGAAGTTAATTCCTCTTTAACTTCTGATTTCTCATTATCAGACTTTATAGTTACAAACTTAACAAGTTTTAACTTTGGATTTTGCTTAACAACAGGCTTAATTTCTACAGTTCCTTTATCATTCTTATCCTCTCCGTAACCTAACCCTCTTTCCAATTTTCACTATTTAGCAAATTTTGAGTTGTTCTACCAGGGTTAGTCCAAGTCCTGATAATCTCTCTTTCCTTTTCTAACTCAGTTTTTAGAGATTCATTCATTTTTAGCACTTCATCCCTAACATAAAAAACATCATCTCTATCCTTCTGAGTTTGATGGAACATAACTAACTCTTTTTCTAAGAAATCATTTCTTTTCTTAAAAGCAAGATTTTTAGAAGTTAATCTTTCACATGTTAAAGTTTGATCTCTATAACTAACAAACATGGTTTTAAGATATCTTCTCAACTCATTAATATCATCAGTATGAAAAGCATAAGTAGTCTGAGGTACCTTTGTTTCAGCAGCTTCAGAACTGCTCTCAGCACTTTCTTTATCAGCATTTGTCATTAAAACATAGTTCTCCTCACTTTCAGAGTCTGAGGTGTCTGTCCAGCTTTTCTTCTTTGTGACAAGAGCCTTGCCTTTGTCACCCTTCACTTTCTTGCAATCAGGAGATATGTGGCCTTTCTCACCACAGTTATAGCATTTGACATTGGTATAATCTCCTCTATCAGACTTTCCTCCTCTGCCCTCAGATCTTCTGAAATTCTTCTTATCAGAACTTGTGCCTTTCCTGGAAAACTTCTTTCCCTTCCTGAACTTCCTGTATGCAATCTTTGTGATCCCTTTCACCATAAGAGCACACAGCTTCATCATCTCCTCATCAGCATCAGTCTCAGGCAAGCTTTCAAAATCTGAGTCATCATCACATTCAGAACTTGATGACTCAGTATCATACTTTGTGAAAAGAGCTTTACCCTTGTCTTTCCTTGAGGTAGCTGCCTTGGGGGATTCTTCTTCAGCCTTAAGAGCAACTGTCCTTGACTTTCCTCTTTTCCTCTTGCTTCTTTGTTCCATCTCAAGTTCATGAGTCTTGAGCATTCCATAAATTTCATCAAGAGTTGTTTCATCAAGATTGTAGTTGTCTCTAATGTTGTTTCCTTCAAATCCCAGCATTCAGGAAGAGCTAACAGGAATTCAAGGTTTGAATCTTCAAGATCATACTCCTTATCAACCAATGACAAATCATTCAAGAGTTTGACAAATCTATCATATAAATCAGTCAATGACTCATTTTCCTTTGAGTCAAAGTGTTCATACTCTTGAGTGAGTATTGTCTTCCTATTCTTCTTAATTGTATCAGTTCCCTGACACCTTGTTTCCAGAGCATCCCATATCTCCTTAGCAGTCTTGCAGTTAATTACCCTGTTTGACATTACATTATCAATGGCACTATGCAGTAAGTTTCGTACCTTAGCATCCTTAGCAATTGATGCGATATCTTCAGCAGTATAATCACTCTTCTCCTTTAGTACGGTCTTTGCTGCTTCACCTGCAACTGCAACAGCGAGCTTGGTTGGTTTGTGAGGCTCTTCCTTGATTCTATCAAGATATTCTGGATCTGTTGCTTCCAGGAACATGGTCATCCTTACCTTCCATATGGGATATTCAGATGGTCTCAGTATGGGAACTCTGATGGTCTCATACCGACTTTGAATTTGTGTCTTTGGTGGTTCTTCAGTTTTGGTAGGCTTAGTTGGAGTTTCTGTGTCGGACATGATTGTATTTGGATCTTAAACTGTATGTGCGTTAACAGATAGGCTCTGATACCACTTGTTAGGTCACACACACTGTAGAGAGGGTGAATACAGTGTAAAGTACAATCAAATCGAACTTTAATATCTCAAGTAACAGAAAACAAACTTTATTGAAACAATAAACTCTGTTACAGTATGGAACTGTTACCTCTCAGTGATGAACAAATATCACGAGAGCTGCTAGGGTTACAATGAATAATCTTATCGAATATGATAACACTTATAGTGTAAACCCTATGTCTGTGTTTATATACTACACAGTTACAAGATAATCACTAATTGATATGGAATTTAATTCTGCTTCCTAAAATATATCAATCAGATATCTTTTCTTCCAAGTATTCTATTCTTCCTAGAATTCCTTCTTCATGCATATCTCTTCTTATGTTTATCTCGATCTTCTTTCCTTTAAACTGCTACTGTCCTTATATGAACATCCTTCAACACTTAAGTTCTGATATCCACCTTCTAATGATTATCTCCTGATAATATAAGTACTGATATCCTTAAGTCCTGACTTCCAGTAAGTACTAATTTATCCTGTTTAAGTAAGATCTGAAAACTAAACATAAATCATATTAGCCATGACATTATCAAATATATCTACCACAAACCGTATTGGGCTTTGAAGAAGTTGAATCTTGATTTGGATGCAGGTGGTAAGAAAAGAATGCTTCAATTGAATGAACTCGACGAATTTCGGCTTCAAGCGTATGAAAACAACATAATATACAAGGAGAATGTCAAGACGTGGCATGATAGGGGTCTAGTGCTCAAGTCATTTATGCCGGGACAACAAGTTCTATTATTTAACTCTCGTCTCCGTCTTGTCGAGATGGTCCGGTCCTTTCATAATCAAAACTGTATTTTCACATGGAGCTTTGGAGATTTTTTAGAATAATCCAGGCCAAGCATTCAAAGTAAATGGTCAGAGGTTGAAGCACTACTATGGGGATACGGCAAACCGTGAGGTGGTGAGTGCTGTTTTATTGTCTACTTGATCTCGAGATTCTACGTCAAGCTAACAACGTAAACCAAGCGCTTCTTAGGAGGCACCCCAAGTTTGTTGTACATTAGTAGGTAGAGGAAGCAGAAAGAAAGAAGAAAAACATAAAAAAATTAAAAAAATTGAAAAATTCAGGTCTAACTATAGTAGCACGGCGCCCGCGCTGTGGAGTGGGGCGGCCGCGCTATTTTTCCAGAAACTGCGTGCGCCCGTGCTGCCTGGCAGGGCAGTCGCGCTGAATTGTTAGAAGCACGGCGTGCCTGTGCCAAGGTAGCGTGCGGCCACGCTGAGTCCCTGTGTTAAAAAAAATAGCAAAAAATAAGAGAAAATCGGGGACTTTATTCCAAAATCAATTCAAACCCGATTTTTACTCTTCCACATCCCAATTTTCCATCTCCAAGTCAAACCCATTATTCCCATTATTCCCATAATCAATTCCCACTCCTTTTCCATAACTAATTCTCTCCCAGTCTCCTATTTATACATACACTTATACACAAACTTCTCCATCACTTCTCAAAACTCTAAAACACACAAATCTCGCTTAAAAACTTATATTCTCTCAAACTTATTCAATCTCAATGGCACCAAAAAGACAGCGAACTCAAGTAAGCAGCAACACCACCGATTCTTCGAGTGCGGGTGGTGTGAGGCCTAGATTTTCAAGTCCCGAGGCCGAGGCAAATTATACAAGGTTGCTTTCGAAGCCTATAGCCAAGGAGTGTTGTGTTCTGCCATCGGGGAAAGATGGTAAGTTATTGGAAATGATTTTGAAGATGGGTTGGGTTGCTTTTTGCGAGACACCCGTTGTTCTGCCCATGAGTGTGGTGCGTGAGTTTTATACTAATGCTAAGGCGGAGAAGAACGGTTTTACCATGGTTAGGGGGATGACTATGGACTACAGTGCTGAGGCTATTCGTAGGGTGATTGAGCAGCCCGAGAAGAGGGAGGAGCAGGAGAACTGAAACGAGAAGACTCCGAATGAGTGTGACTTGGATTTGATTGTTGATACCCTGTGTGTGCCTGAGACTCATTGAATGTTCAAGAAAGGCACGAACGAGTATGCCACGTTCCCTGCTTCGTGCATGAACAGGTTTGTATGTGCATGAAATTCTTTTATTTGCGCTAACATCATGCCATCTTCTCACGTGCATGAGATTACTGTGAAGCGTGCGCGTTTATTGTGGGGGATTCTTCAGGGGGACTATGTAGATCTTGGGATGGTTATTCATCATGGTATGTTAAGGTTTCTGTGAGGAAGTACTACGGGTTCGATACCCTATGTGTCCATTGTGATGAAGTTGTGTGTGGAGGTTGGCATTCATTGGCCCGCACATGAGCATCTGCAGCTCCCTAGTGCTCTGATTGATTGTTCGACACTGTTGAATATGACGGAGTGGTATGGTGGGAAGCCCGATCCTAAGGGGCTTGGATATTCTTATGACCATCTACTAGGTGGAAGGCCAGCGGATCAGACTTATGATGGTGGGACTTTGCAGGCTCGTCGAGAAACTTGGAGAGCTCAGTTGGGGGAGGAGGCTGGTCTTTCAGGATCACAGCAGCAGCAACAGGAGGAAGCACATGGTAGTGCTGGTTTGAGTACGACGCAATATTGGCGTTTAGCTCAGAGGATGGATGTGATGCATGACATCCATAGCAGGTCTGCACATGACCTCACCCAGACGTTGGGGACTGTATTCAGAGCAGCAGGAGTTGACATGCAGTGGCCAGTATTCGGTGTGGATTCCGTGTATCCACCTCCTGACACTCCACCCCTTGAGGGTGATGATCCTGATTCTGATTAGGTATTCCTGATTCCTTGATATTACCTTCACTGAGGACAGTGAATATTTTAAGTTTAGGGGTAGTAGTTAAGCATTATGTGTTTTGTGTGAGTCGTATATAGTTTGCATATTCATGATAGTTTACATGATAGTTTTTTATGATAGTTGTTGCATATAGTTGCATGCATTTGCATAATAACATGATCCATTAGGTGATTTTTCCAACTGATTTGTGATATTGATGCTAGTGTAGTGATGTCATATTTATTGATGTTAAGTCTTATTGAGTTGAATTGCATGCTAGAGACAATTCTATTTCACTAAGTCTTATGGGTTGCTTGAGGCTAGATCATGGTCATGGTTTATTTATTGTCGAGGTTTAATCGCTTGTTTATATTTAGAATTTAGGATATTCTCTTAATGATAAAATAGCGTGGATATTTAAAAATTGGAGAAAATTGGATTTCATTGCTAGTTGTTGTGGCTTGGTGTCAAATGGCTAGTAGCCGGCTCATTTTATATGAGTAGTCTAGGGTTGAACGAGATGGAGTGAAACACGCTCGTTCGGAAATTATAAAAAAAAAAAGAAAAAGGAAAAAAATGTGTTTATGCATAATTGATCACGAGTGGGCTCTTTAATACTCGAGTTATTAAGTTCTTAGGGGACTTTGTGCCTAGTGACCTAAGGCTTTTTATAGTCTGGGATCCACTAACCTAACGCTCGTTACATGGGTATTATTGTATACTTCTTTTCTGGACCTCACTCATTGCACAGTCAAATAAGCATATTTGTGTTATTTTTATGTCATGAATCCATGTAAATCTCCGATATAAGAATTGAAGTGTTATAATTCATTTTGAGTTTAGCTTTTTATTTTATTTACAATCTTGCGATTACTTTGATGAGTAGTGAGTCATGATTATTGATCTAGTTGCGATAGTATATCTGTAAGCATTTGCACACACGCACGTTTCTGGCTTGTAAGTTGATTTGTGGGGCTTGATTGATCTTTGTGTGAATAACTGCATTTGTTGAGATGTTGCTTGTTGATTGGTTTAGTTATTCTATGGGGATTGTTGCATTCATATAGTTGCATTCATGCATTTTTATTTCTTGTTCTTTGAGTCTGTTTATGCTTAAGGACAAGCATCGGTTCAAGTTTGGGGGTATGTTGAGTGGCATTTATGACACTTTATAATGCTCCGTAAATATTTGAATTGATGTTTTTGTGTTCAAGTTGTTAGTGTTTTTAACGTGTTTTGTAGTGTTTTTGCATTTCAGTCATTTATCAGGAATACAGGTGAATTGGCATTGTTTTGATGCTAATATGGTGTTAGGATGATGTCCAGAATAAAAGCTCGTGAAAAAACCAAATCAAAACCAGCAAGAAAAGAAGAAGTCAAAAAATTCTTCAGAATCAGCGCGCCCGCGCTATGATAGCGTGCGCCCGCGCTTTGATAGCGCACGCCCGCGCCCAAAGAACAGAAACTCAGCGCGCCCGCGCCAGGTCGAGATAAAAGAATCCTGATTTTCTTGTGATTCTAATCGATGGACTTCTACTCTACATGGGCTGCTATATATTCATAACTTAAGGTCGTTTTTCATAACGAGACGTACTAGAGCTTAAAGAGAAGGCGTAAGAAGACCGTAGAGCACAATTCAACCAAGGTGAAGAGGATCTAGTTTATACTTATGATTCTCTATTTTAAGTTATAACTTTGGATGCTAGTTTTCTTATTCGTGAACGTATACTCTTATTTCGTACTTGGTATATTATTTAGTAATAAGAATACATTTATTATTCCATGCTTTCACCGGAACCCACGTTGATGATGAGTCCGATTATGGGCTAATCATTATCGTGGGGTTCTAACGGATTTATTTATGGATTTCTTTAGTTAATTTGTTTCGATGCCTTAGTGTGTGGTGATTGTATTATAACCTAGTATTGGTTGTGCTTATTCATTTTATGAGCATCGCGAACTTATAAGATAGCGGGTTAATCTTTAATGAAGCGAAAGTGAATTTAAGGGTTTAGAACTTGCCATGCTAGCATAGGTTCATGTATTTGATATGCATGATTCGTAGGTAATTGTAACCATCTTACTTGCCCTATGTAATCATGATAGATAACTTGTTCATTAAACCGTTATGTTGTCAAATTCTATAGACATATAGGGTCTCAATAAAATTGGTGTCTACTCAGCTTCTATCTCTTTTGTGGATGTCTAGTAGTATGGTAATCGTACAACAAAAGTTGGATTTTATCTGTTTTGTGTTATCTGATTAGTGTCATCACCATTACATGCTAAGGTTAAGAACGAAAAGGCTATTGAATGAAGTATTTAATGAAGTTAGGATCCCATGTTTATGTCATATAGTATTCAATTCTCTTTACTCTCGTAGTTAATGCTATTTAATATAATCTCTTAGTTAATCTTAGTCATATATAACCTCAATTTGTTATTCATCTTAGCATTGGATAATAGCCATACCATTGTTGTATAAATACATTGATTGAAATTAACCTAAACCAATCCTTATAGGAACGAACTAGAATTTATTCTATATTACTTGTGATCACATATACTTGCGTGAATATTAACACGTGTTTTAGCCCTAACAGATTAACATATACTTTTGGGATAATGCGGAGTAAGGCATTCAAAGAAAAGAACTGGAACGACTAATATATTTGTGAAACCTGATTAATAAGCGATCTTTAAATGATGTTGAGAGACACATTATTTAGTATATGGAATTGTGAATGTGAGGAGATGGGATCAGCCTCGAACGAGTAATTATGAGAGTTAGGACAATCAGTGACTTATTTTGGTATCTACTTGCCATCACGCTACTCCCTCCAAATTGTTCATCATTTATGTTGTCTTGATTAGTTTATATCAGGAAACCCTTCTAACTTTTTACTTTGAACTTGTGGAATAACAAATCGATGAATATTTTTTAAATCAGGACTTATCCAAAGTCTTTTGTTTGATCCATGAACTTCCATTCATAGATTATGATTATCTTGTTTAGGCTCAGGCCTATTTATACTTTCTTTCAAATTATTCAAGGAAATTTTTGATAAATAATTCATTGATTAATCGATATATACTCTTAAATTAATAATAACATTTGATTTTCTATTTCATACTTACACTGCTCAGTCAAACTCATAAATTTTAATATTCAGAGGTTTCTCATAAATTGTTTTCATCTATTCAAGATGAGATTGTACATCGAACATTGAAATCATAGTAAGGATATCAAATAGATATTGGTATCTCGAATTAAATTATATTCAGAATGTGATAAGATATTAATACGGAGAACCCTTTAGGCGGGCCGTTTCATTAAAAAGAAATATATGATGAGAGGCTATTCATTGTTCCGATGCGAAAACCCCTCGATTCAAAGTTATAATTGGCTTTCTCGGTCCAAATATGAGAATTCTTTATTTCAAACTCATTATCCAGGTAGCCACAAATTTATTTTCAGTGGCTACGATGTTGAGATTTTTTACAAATAAACTAAATTTACTTAGTTATATATGTCCTCATAAAGGACTAAAAATTTGTTCCGAATGGTTAGAATTTTAAACAAACTAATGAAAATCTAGCCAATCATCATAGCTAGTTGTTATGTGCTAAACCAATTGAGATAGCCATCTTTACCGGTCGGTTGTTAATATTTCTTGAGATGGACTAGTTATTATTTTACTAGTTAAACTTTTAATCAAATTGTTAAGAGAATTCCATATGCATTTATATGCAGGAATTTATGATGAAATTTTCAAAGAATAATTTAATTGAGACCTAACTAGGTCGCCCACTCGGCTGTCATTCATGCCCAGTCTTATCAAACTTCCATTATTTGAATTTTCTATTTCTTCATTCGAATAATGAATGTTCATCTGAATTTATAAAGTAATTGAACAACAAATTACTTCATTCTTTAATTACCATGAAGTATAACTCATTTTTCATATTATTGTTATTTACGAATACCTATTGGTCAACTTTAATCAATGAGTTATTCAATATTTTCCCATAATATTTAAGAGGAAAAGTATTCATCTGATGTGAAAATCTTATAAAGACCACCCTTATAGGTTTATATCCAAGAAATTATTGCCTTCAAGTAATATTCATTATAGTATCATGATATAAAATTTTAAGGACATGAAAGGATTGTTGGTAATTGGCAACATCAAGAATCAGGATCTGTCTAACAATCAGAATTTGATCAACCATCAGAATATAATTATCCGTTGAAGCTTCATTATCATTCGTTGACACTCTATTCAGTCATCCGTTGATGCTTACATATGAATATTCGTTGAAGCTCAAACATAGATCCATTGATCGGCTTATTCATTGAAGATGTGTTGAGTGATAAGTCAAAACTGCGGGATAAATCAGAATATGCTGATTTATAGGATCATAGTTGTTAATTTAGATATGTATAAAAAGTAGATAAATTATACTATAATATATCTTGTAATTGATAGAGATTGATTGTACCTATGTGATATATAAACACATATTAGGTGATCACTTTGTGGTGTGCATAACTCGAGTATTCTATAAACTAGAAGCTCTTAAGAATATTGTTCTTGAGAGAGTTCTGTAATAGTTTATTAAAGATCAATATAAAATGTTATTTGATTCATCTATGCTTTACAATTAAAACTTTACTTCTTTGATAAGTCGATTTGTTTAGTAATTGTATCCAAACCCCCTTAAACAATTACTTTACTGGGCAACAAGTGGTATCAGAGCGGTCAAATTAACTGTTAATTTGAAAACATCAAGATGTCTGGAAGTAAGTATGAAAGCATGAAAATTCCTATCCTGAAGACAGCTGATTATTCTACATGGAGAGTAAAGATGTTGATGTTCCTGGAAGTCTTGATGATGCATATGTTGATATTATCAAAACAGGACCTCTTTATCCTATGGAAACTGTGGCTATGACACCAGATGTTCCTGAACACTATATAAGGAAAGAATAATCAAAATGGTCAGATCCTGAGAAGGCTTCAATGCTTAAAAATGAAAAAGTCAGGGATATTCTGCATAATAGTTTGGACAATATGATGTCCAACAGAGTGATTACCTGCAAGACTGTAAAAGAGATATAGGATGTTTTGGGGACACAGTGCCAATATACAATGGCAATAAAGAAGAATAGAAGAGATGTTCTTGTGCAATAATATGAGCAATTTGATTCCAAGGCTGAAGAGTCAATTACTGACATCTATGATAGATTCCTGACACTGCTGAATGATCTATCATTGGTTAGAAAAGAGTATGTAGGGAAGACTCAAAGATCAAGTTTCTGAGAGCTCTTCATGAAGAATGGGATACTCAAGCCTCTATAATCAGGAATCAATATGATTTGATTTACTGACACTGGATGAAGTTTATGGGATGCTGAAAACCCATGACTTGGAGATCCAACAAAGGAAAAATAAGAAAGGTCAGAAGATGAAGTTTGTGGCTCTAAATGCTGAGACTCATAAAGGCAAGGAAAAATGAGTGAGAGGTCAAGAAGAAGGAACATAGTGGAAGAGTCAGATACTGATAAATCATCAGATCCTGACACAGATATTGACGAGGATTCTGAGATTGAATTGGATGATCATCAAGTTGTTGAGATGGCTGCAATGCTGTTGAAAGGCTTTAGAAGGATGAGGTTTGCAAAACCTCAAAGGAAAGGTATTTTTAACAAAAAGTACTCTGGAGATGGCAAAGGCAAGTTCAGAAAGAATGAAGGACAGTACACCAAGGGAAGGAAGTTTGACAAAGCCAAAGTGACTCATTACAACTGCAATGAAAGGGGACATCTGGCTACTGAGTGCCCTAAGTCAACTAGAAAGGCTTTGTTCATATCAAACTCCAACAAAGACTGGATGGACTCATCAGGAACTAACAATGATGATGAATGTTATGCACTCATGGCAACTCATGGAGAGGATGGTTCAGGAACTGATAAGTTACCTTCAGTTGTTTTCCCTATTGACACTAACAATTTATCTGAATTGAAAACTTTCTTATACTCTTTGCATGTCACTTTTAAAGTAAGACTATTGAATGTGACCATTTATTTGCTGAAAATATGAAGCTAAAGAAAAGAAATGATCATTTAGAAGCTGAGTTTGTATGCATGAATGAAAATAAAAAGACATGTAAAAGGGTCCAACATAATGAACCTCAGATAAACATCAAATATTACAGCCTAGAAGAAGTTCTTAAGAAGGAAAGAAAGGTATTTAAAATATGAATGACTTCAGGAAGAAAGGTTCATAATTTCATTAGTGATAAAAATTGGAAAGAATGTCTAGGTTATATTAAATTTACCAATAAAAATATCAATAAGGTTATTAATAACACTACTCCTATTAAGTTTGTCAAAACTGATAAAAATGGAGTGAAGTCTGTTTATGAAGTTGGCTCTACCTCTAATAATCTTGATAAGAAGAAAGCCAAACCTAGAGTTTCCACCAAAAAGAAAGTAGAGCCTAAAATTAAAGAGAAGAAAAGCAAGAATATAGAACTTATTTCTAAGAATAAATTAGACAAGAAAATTTTTGAGGTAACTGCTATGACTCACAAATCTAGTGCTAAGAGAGGTAGAAATGGTAAACAAGGAATAAATAAGGTAAGCAACTATAAGTACATTCCTGATGCTCCTAGAAAAGCTTGTTTTAACTGTGGTAATACTAATCATATTTTTATTGAGTGGAGGAACCCTAAAAAGAAAGTTACTAAGATTCTTGAGTCTGATATTAGTGGTAGATCAGTATTTTACAAACCAGAGAACCCTTGTTTTCACTATGATAGCATTTGGCATTCTATTTACACATGTAAAGATTATCATAGCTTGTATCACAACAATTATGATCATTTACCTAAGTTCAATAAAATTGTTGTTTTAAATAGAACTGCTAAACTGAATGTGCATACATCTTATAGAGTTAAAACTGGTAAGACAAATCCTAATGGATCAAATTCTGATGGAGTAATTCTTGATGGATCAGATCCTGACATGAAGTCTTCTGCTACAAAAATACATAACATGTCAAAAAGGACCCGACAAGTGTGGGTTCTTAAAAGTGCTAACTAATTTCCATATTCCTGATTACAGGAAAATAAGAAGAATGTACTTGTACTGGACAGTGGTTGTTCTGCATATATGACTGGAACTAAATCCTTGTTGTCAGAATATGAGGAGAGGGATGGCCCAATGGTTTCCTATGGTGATGGCAATGTAGGAAAACACTGGGATATGGCAATATAATCATTGTAAATGTTATAATCTCAAATATAGCTCTGGTAGAAGAACTAAAGTATTATAGGTTAAGCATCGGTCAAATTACTGATATAGGATACTATGTTGTGTTTTATGATACTCACTGTGAAGTAGTTCATAAAGTCACAAAGAAGATTGTTTTCAAAGCTTACAGACATGGAAACATCTATGAAGCCAAACTTTATGCAAATACTGATGGTCCTGAAATTTGTTTAGTAACCAAGGCATCTTAGATAAAAATTTAGAAAAGAAGACACTCATGAAAAGCTTATATCTGCAAATAAAAGGCTTAAGTCAAGAAAAGAGGCAAATCCTGACGATCTAAAGTTGATTGGAGACAATGCACAGGTTGAGGGGGAGCAACATCAACAAACTGAAAGTCTACTCAAAATTCAGGAGAAAATCAAATTGGTGAACACTACACAGATAGAAACTCTACTCAATTAGGAACTGACAACACTGATACATGGGGAGTTTCACATGGAACTGATGTTGGATTCAATTACTAATGATTTGTCAATTCCTGACGAATTGATTAATGTTGATGAGATTCCTAATTGTGCTACTGAATCCATGAATATAAATTCTAAGGGGGAGAATAATGATTAAATTTCTTGATCTTTAAAAGTGGATTGCAAATATTATCTCAGCTCCTGATGGAAAATGTTTAATTATTCTTATAAGGATGGTAACATTAATTCTTTCATGATTTTAATTAATGTTAATTTATTTTTATTCTTTAGAGTAATCATGATAAATTTTCCCTAGTGTCCTTTTAATCTTGGGAATAGTGTAAATAAAGAGACTTTGCTTTTACTTGCATAGATGCGTGTAATATTGTGCATGTTGTCTTAAATTACACGAGTATCCATAATGACTCTTCAGTTGCTCATGTCTTCTCCATCTATATAATCACGCATCTTATCTCACAAATAATTCACTCCTTGCAAACACAACCCTCAACTCCCTTCTTAAACCCTAAAACCTCTTTCTTCTTTTTACTCATCCAACAAATGGATAACTTTCAACTTTAGCGCCGTAAACACGGTGCTTACCTCCCTGTCAACAACCCTGTTGATGGGAGTCTCTACTTTGACCCGTTTGGACTTCGTGTTGTTAGGACGAAAACACGCGCTAATATTCACGCAAGTATACGCGATCGCAAGTAATATAGAATTAATTCTGGTTCATTCCCACAGAGACTGATTTAGGTTAATTTCAATCAATGTACTTGTGCAACAATGGTATGGTTATTATTCAATGCTAAGATGATAACAAGTTGAGATTGTTTATAACTACGAGATTATACTAACTAATATTAACTAAGAGAATTAAGGTTGATTAAATTATATAACACAAACATGGGATTCTAACTTCATTAAATACTTCATTTAGTAGCCTTTTTATTCTTAACCTTAGCATGCAATGGTGTGACACTAATCAGATAACACGAAACTAGTAAACACCAACTTTCGTTTTACGAATACCCTACTACCAAACCTCCATAAAAAAGTTATTTATCATGATTACATAGGGCAAGTAAGATGGTTAAAATTACCAATGAATTATGCATATCAAATACATGAACTTATGTTAGCATTGCAAGTTCTAAACCTCTATATTCATTTTCGCTTCAATAAAGATTAACATGCTATCTTATAAGTTCGCGAAGCTCATAAGACGAATAAGCACAACCAATACTAGGACATCATAAAATCACCGTACACTAAGGTATCGAATAAGTTGACTAAAGAAATCCATAAGTAAATCCGTTAAAACCCCACGATAACGATTAGCCCATAACCAAACTCATCGTCACCGTGGGTCCCAATAAAAGCATGGTATAATAAACTAGGTCTTTATAAACTAAATAATAAACAAAGTACGTAATCAAGAGTAATAGGTTCAACAACAAGAAATCTAACATTCAAGATTATAACTTAAAACAACGAATCACAAGAATAAATTAGATCCTCTTCGCCTTGGTTGTATTTGTGCTCCTAGGTCTTCTCGATATCTTCCCTTAAGCTCTGTTCTGAAAAATATCTTTAAGTTATCTTTATATAGCAGCCCCAATCAACATAGAAGTCCAGAAATCAATCTTCTAATCAAAACAGGATTCTTCAGTTTTCGACCCGGCGCGGCCGCGCGCTGTCCTAGCGCGGGCGCGCTGACTTTCTGCTTCTCTGGCATGACCGCACGCTACCACAGCGCGGGCGCGCTTACCTTCTGGAAAAACTTCTGATTTTTATTTTCTTTGTTGTTTCGTGATGGCGATCCACGAGCAAACATCCCTAGCACCTTCCCAACACCAATTTAGCACCAAAACAATGTTAAATCTGTTTGATACCTTAATTATGCCTGAAACGCAAAACACTGCAAAAATGAATCAAATACAAAAAATACTTGAGTACAAAACACCAATTCAAGCCTTTATAGGACATTCTAAGTGGACATAAATGTCACTTAACACACCCCCAAACTTGAACTGATGCTTGTCCTCAAGCATAAATAGACATAAAGAACAAGAAATAAAAATGCATGAATGCAACTACATGAATGCAATGATCCCCTCAGAATAACTAAACCAACCGATGAGCAACATCTCAACAAATGCATTTATTCGCACAAAGATCAATCAAATCCCATAAATCAACTTACAAGCCATAAACGTGCGTGTGTGCAAATGCTTAACAGATTTACTATCGCAACTAGATCAATAATCATGACTCACTACTCATCAAGGCAATTACAAGGTTATAAATAGAATAAACACTAAACTCAAAATAATTAACAACACTTCAATTTTTATATCGGAGTTATACACGGATTCATGCTTTTATTCATAACACATAAACAATCACAAATATGCTTATTTGACCGTGCAATGAGTGAGGTCCACAAAAGACTTACGCAATAATACCCATGTAGCGAGCGTTAGGTTAGTAGATCCTAGACTATAAAAGCCTTAGGTCACTAGGCATAAAGTCCCCTAAGAATTTAATAACTCGAGTATTAAAAAGCCCACTCGTGATCAATTATGCATCAACACATATTTTTTTCTTTTTTTCTCTTTTCTTTTTCCATTTTTTTCCATTTTCTTTTCTTTCTTTTTTCGATTTCTGAACGAGTGCGTTTCGCTCCATCTCGCTCAACCCTAGACTGCTCATATAAATATAAGCCGGCTACTAGCCATTTGACACCTAGCCACAACAACTAGCAATTAAATCCAATATTTTTCTCCAAATTTTAAATATCCATGTTAAATTGCCATTAAGAGAATATCCTACATTATAAATATAAACAAGTGATTAAACCTTGACAACAAATAACCCATGACCATGATCTAACACTCAAGCAACCTATAAGTCTTAGTGAAATTTTTATTGCTTCTACCATGCAAATCAACTAGATAAGACTTAATATCCCTCTATACGACATCACTACACTAGCATCAATATCACAAATCAATCGGAAAAGTAAACTTAAGGGATCATGAAAAATACAAATGCAACTATATGCAACATACTATATGCAAAATAAAAAAAAACTACTACATGGCAAATATGCAACTATATGAACTAAACTATCATGAATATGCAACTAAATAGACACACACATAACATATATTCCTTAACTACCACCCCCAAACTTAAAATATTCACTGTCCTCAGTGAAGGTCATAGTAAGGAATCAGGCATATCTACTAGGAACCAGGATCATCACCCTCAACGGGTGGAGTGTCAGGAGTGTCAGGAGGCGGGTACATAGAGTCCTCACCGAAAACTGGCCACTCGATATTAACTTATATGGCTCTGAATGCAGTCCCCAACTCCTGCGTAAGGTCCTGTGTAAACTTTCTATGGATGTCATGCATCGCATCAATCCTCCCCATCAAGCGCCTATACTACGCTGAACCCAAACCAGCACTGCTCTCATCATCATGTTGTTGCTACTGCTGCGACTGTGAAGGACTGGCCTCACCCAAGTGAGCTCTCCATGCTGATCTGCTCACCTGAGTCGTACCACCAGCATATATCTAATCAGCCGGACGGCCGCCCCGTAAGTGATCATAGGAGTAACCAAGCCCCTTCTCATCCGGCTTTCCTCCTCCCCACTCATGCATCACTGCTATCATCGAACTGTAAATCAGGGCATTAGGCATCTGCAGTTGCTCATGTACGGGCCAATGAACTCCAACTACCACACACAACTTCGTCACAATCGATGCATATGGAATAGAACCTGTAGTGCTCCCTCGCAGAAACCTCAATATACCCTGATAAATCACAGACCCAAAATCCATATAATCTCCCTGGAGAATACCCCACAACAGCTTTTCCCGGTCCACTATAACATCATGCACATGTGATGAAGGCATAATGTTAGTACAAATAAAAGAGTTCCATGCACGGGCATTCCTGTTCATGCAAGAGGCAGGGAAAGTCGCATACTCATTTGTGCCCATCTTGAACTTCCAATGAGTCTCAGGAACACACAACATAGCAACAATCAAGTCCAAGTTAAAATCTGTTAGGAATATGTTGTGTACTTAATGATAACATGAACAAAACACTAAGTAGATTTTAATTAAGCGATTTTGTAGCTTTCAACGGATGATCATTTCAACATCTGTTGAAAGTGTAGCTTATGAACAATAAGTCTAGTAGCACATTTCTGCATACTTGAATGGCTCAGTGAACTAGATGTTGTAGATTGTTCAAGTCATGTTAACTACTAGATTGATATGCAAGATAGGATGGTTAATTGTAAATATTAGATGCCTTGTAATCCTGTATAAATGAAATAGAGTTAACTGCCAAAAAGAAAGTCTCGAAAAAATGATTCACAAAGCTTCAACGGATGATCAACATAAGTCTCGACGGATGATCAAACAGAGTTCCAACAGATGATTAAACAAAGTTCCAATGGATGATCAATCTGAGTTTCAATGGATGTTCAAATTCAAAGGAGCAGTTGATAGTGACTTGATAGTCACATGTGTTGATTTTATGCAAATAGAATGTAGCAGCCTGTTTGAAGGATTTAGAGAACAAAGAAGCATTTCCATTTCCATGCTAAACAGATGATATTCAAAAATGCTGGAAAGAGAAGTGTAGCAGCATGAAGTTAGACTAGATATAGTTTGTCTTATTATCTTGTCTTTTTATCATGTAACTTGGTGATATATAAACCAGGGGTAGCAAGTTGAATAATAACCAAGAAAGTAAGCAATTACCTTAGCAATAGATAAGGTAAAATCTGTAAAGAATTTATCAGTTCTTGTTCCTCAACTTGTAAGTAGCTGTGTTCATTTTGAAATACAGAGTTCTCTACCTAATATATATCTCTGGTGGAAAAGTTCAATCCAACAGAAAGTTTTTAAATACTTGTATTTAATTGCTTTGTGATTTGATTTTTATTTTACTTTCATTCCGCACTATTGTAAAATCAAACACAGTTATATATTTATAGTAAAACTGTTCTTAAAATCAAAAAGAAGCCGGAATTCCATTCAACCCCCCTTCTATAATTCTTGTTTAGATTGTTTGGGAATAATAATTGGTATCTGAGCAAGCTCTTGAAGAAATAAGAGTTTAAAGATCACAACAACTAACAAGATGAGCATAAAAGATGTTGGAGCAAAGATTCCATTTCAGGACAAAGACAACTACCACCGTTGAAAGGTGAAGATGCACCTACATCTCCTATCTCAAGATGAAGCATATGTGGACTGTATTGAGAAAGGTCCACATGTCCCTATGAGAGCTGCTACAGGAAATGAACCATATGTCCCAAAGCCTAGAGCATAATGGTCTGATCCTGATATTGAACAAGTTCATAAGGATAAAAAGGCCAGGAACATTTTGTTTAATGGTGTTGATGGTGACATGTTTGACAACATCATAAACTGCAAAACTGCTAAGGATGTCTGGGACACAATTCAAGTCAAATGTGATGGAACTAAGCAAGTAAGGGAGAACGAAATGCAACTCTTGATTCAGCAATATGAGCATTTCCATAGTCAAGAAGTTAAGTCACTCATTGATATTTACAGTAGATTCCAAAAACTACTAAATGATCTAAAACTACATGGAAGAATCTATCAAACAAAAGATTCAAACCTCAAATTCCTTAGATCGCTTCCAAGGGAATGGAAGCCTATGACAGTCTCATTGAGAAATTCTCAAGATTACAAGGAACTCACCTTGGATAGACTGTATGGGATTCTAAAACTTATGAGCTTGAAATAGAGCAAGATGAGAAGTTGGAGAAAGGAAGAAAGATGGGAGGATCCATTGCATTAGTTGTTGAGCAAGAAAAGGAGAAGGAGATAAAGGCTGAAGCTGTTGATTCTGTAACAAACCCTAGAGTTTGTGAAGGCAAGGGAAAAGGGCTAGTAGCTGAACATGAAGACCATTTTAGTCAAGATGACATGGATGACATAGATGACCATCTTTCTTTTCTATCCAGGAGATTTTCCAAGCTAAAATTTAAGAAAAATTTTTGAGCTGCTAAGTCAAACAGAAACATGGTTGATAAGTCCAAATTCAAATATTTCAAGTGTTGCTTAGCAGGTCATTTTGCTAATGAATGCAGAAAGCCTGATTTTGGTAAAAAGAAGTTTGAGCCTGTTGATTATAAGCAGAAATACTTCGAATTGCTCAAGAAAAAGGAAATGGATTTCATTACACAAGAAAATGACTGGGCTGCAGATGGATTAGAAGAAGATGAAGATACAAGCTATGTCAATCTAGCACTTAAGGCCAAATCAGATGAAATAGAGACCAGTTCATCAAGAAATCAGAGAAATAAAAAGAATCTTTGGTATTTGGATAGTGGGTGATCAAGGCACATGACTGGAGATTCTACCCTGATCGTTGAGTTCAAGGAGAGAGTTGGCCCAAGTATCACTTTTGGAGATGACAGCAAAGGTTATACTATGGGATATGGCTTGATTTCAAAAGACAATGTCATCATTTAAGAAGTTGCCTTAGTGGATGGACTCAAACATAACATGTTGAGTATCAGCCAGCTTTGTGACAAGGGCAACTCGGTCACTTTCAATTCTGAAGCCTGTGTTGTGACCAACAAGAAGAGCAACAAAGTGGTTTTCACTGGAGTGATAAAAGGAAATGTGTACTTAGTTGACTTTAACTCATCAAATGTAAAATCTATCACTTGTCTATTTAGCAAGGCAAGTAAAGATGAAAGTTGCCTGTGGCACAAGAAGCTATCCCTCCTTAACTTCAAGACTATGAATGAGCTAGTCAGATTAGACTTGGTGAGAGGTATTCCTCAAGTGGAATTCTCAAAGGATGGACTGTGTGATGCCTGTCAGAAAGGAAAGGAAATCAAGGCATCTTTCAGAAAGAAGCTTGATTCAACAATTAAAGAACCCCTATAATTACTGCACATGGACTTATTTGGACCAGTAAACATTTTATCAATCTCAAAGAAAAGTTATTGTCTAGTAATTGTAAATGATTTCTCAAAGTTCTCTTGGACATATTTTCTCAAGTCCAAAGATGAAGCTAGTGTGATCATCATCAATAACATAAGACAAGTCAACAATCAATTTGAATTCAAAGTAAGAAGAATCAGGAGTGACAATGGAACTGAGTTTAAGAATTCTATGATGAGATTATTTTGTGAAGAGAATAGGATTATGCATGAATTCTCAGCAGAAAGAACCCCACAAAAAATAGTGTGGTGGAAATGAAAAACAGATCTCTTATTAAAGATGCAAGGACAATGCTAGAAGAATCAAAGTTACCAACATATTTTTAGGTTGAAGCTGTAAATACTGCATGCTACACTCATAATATTTCTTTGGTTAATCAAGAAAAGTGCATGACTCCCTACCAATTGTTCAAGAATAGGAAGCCAGCACTAAATTTTCTTCATGTCTTTGGCTGTAAATATTATATCTTAAGGAATCAAACTGATCAACATGAAAAGTTTGATGCCAAATCGGATGAAGGAATTTTTGTTGGATATGCCGCTGGAAAAGCATATAGAGTCTACAATCTTAAAACTAACATTGTTATGGAATCTGTACATGTTGTGTTTGATGATAAAAAGAATGAAGGACTATAAGCTGGAGATTTCCATGAAAGCCTCAAATTTGAAAATGTTGAGATGATTTGTGAAGATAATGATGATGAAAGTGATCAAGAACCAATATCCAAGGACAATGCAGAAAAGTCTACAACTAATGAAGCACATAATTCAACATCCATCGAAAGACCAAGTATATCATCCGTCGAGAGACAATCTGTATCATCCGTCGACAGGAAAAGAGAAACATCTGTTGATCCATCAATAGGAATTGGAAGCCAAGTCAGATCATAATCAGAAAGAACTCTGATTTCAAGTCAAAGGTCCATAAACTCAAAGGGAGTTTCTGATCATCAAAACTCTGTCAATCATCAAGACAATAATGAGGCCTCTTCATCTAGAGCTAATCTACCTCAACCGAGAAAATGGACTAGAGATCACCCATTTGAACTAATCATTGGTGATGCATCTTCAAGTGCAAACAAGGAAAGCAAATCAAGATGAATGTCTATATAGCAGCTTTCTATCTCAGGAAGTACCTAAAAAGGTAGAAGAAACTCTGTTGGATCCTGATTGGGTTTTTTGCTATGCAAGAGGAGCTAAACCAATTTGAAAGAAATAAAGGATGGAAGCTGGTACCCAAGTCTAAAGGAAAGAATCCTATTGACACCAAGTGGGTATTCAGAAACAAGATGGATGAAAATGGCATAGTTGGAAGGAACAAAGCTAGATTGGTTGATAAGGACTATTATCAAGAAGAAGGAACATATTTTGATGAAACTTTTGCTCCTGTTACAAGACTTGAAGCCATCAGGATTTTCCTAGCCTATGCAGCCCATGCCAATTTCAAGGTCTATCAAATGGATGTCAAAAGTGCCTTTCTTAATGGAGATTTGGAGGAGGAAGTCTATTTTAGTTAGCCTCCTGGTTTTGAAAACCCAAATTTTCTAGAATATGTCTACTATATTTTGAAAGCACTTTATGGATTGAAGCAAGCACCTAGAGCCTGGTATGATACTTTGTCAAAGTTTCTCTTAGAAAATCACTTCACTAGAGGTATTGTTGACAAAACCTTATTCTTTAGAAATGTTAATGGCTCTAGTATACTTGTTCAAATTTATGTAGATGATATTATATTTGGCTCTAATGATGAAAAAGTTTGTAAAAAGTTTGCCAAATTGACGCAAAGTAAATATGAAATGAGCATGATGGGAGAACTAACATACTTTCTTGGTTTACAAGTTAAGCAAGTTAGTATTGGAATATTCATTAGTCAAACCAAATACATTTATGATCTCTTGAAGAAGTTTGATATAATGGATTGCACATCTGTAAAAACTCCCATGGCCACTGCAACTAAACTTGAATTAAACACAACTGAAAAGTCTGTGGATATTTCGAGCTATAGAGGCATGATTGGCTCACTTTTCTATTTAACAACTAGTAGGACAGATATAATGTTTGCTACTTTTCTTTGTGCTGGATTTCAGGATGATCCTAAAGAATCTTATTTAATAGCTATAAAGAAAATTTTCAGATATCTCAAGGGAACACCAAAACTTGGCATTTGGTACCCTAGAGATTATGGCTTTGATCTAACTGGTTATTCAGATGCAGATTATGCAGGTTATAAAATTGATAGAAAAAGTACCACAGGAACCTGTCAATTTCTAGGAAACAAGCTAGTATCCTAGTTCAGTAAAAAGCAAAATTCAGTTTCTACTTCTACAGCTGAAGCTGAATATATTGCTACTGGTAGTTATTGTGCACAGATTTTATGGATGAAAAATCATTTGTCGGACTATGGTCTACAAGTAAATAAGATTCCTATTTTATGTGATAACACAAGTGATATTGCCATCACTGAGAATCCAGTACAACATTGAAGGACCAAGCACATTGACATCAAGTACTACTTCATTAGAGAGCATGTTATGAATGGTATTGTGGAACTTCATTTTGTTCCAAGTGAAAAACAACTTGCAGCATCTTTACCAAGCCACTTGATGAATCCACCTTCACTAGGTTGGTAAGTGAGTTAGTTATGCTTAATTACTCTTAAATCTATTTTGATGTCTAAGCAATTTGAATTGCAGCCAGAATAATAGTTGATATTTCTTGTCAAAAATGTAAATTTTGGCTAAGTCAGAATTTACATTTCGACGGGAGTTCACTATCCGTTGAAAGTGAATATTGAATTGCGACATCCGTCGAAGTATCAATTATTACTCTGGGTACTTTTATCATTTTCCGTCGAATTACACTCAATATTAGTCATTGATTTTGAGAATTATACGTCGAATTTACTTACAGCCTGTATGTATATTTCAACGGATAATCTTAGAATTTTGACAGTTTTCTGTAATTTTAAAATAGCTATTTTGGGATAATTTAATTGGTTACTTTATTTTACTTTTTACTTTTTGACAATTTATTTCTGAGAAAGTATAAAAGCTAATTACATTTCTGTTCTTTATTTTTATCTTTTTCAAAGCAAGTTCTCTAACTTCTTCTTCCCAAAAGCAAAAACTCTCTCTGCAACTAATCTCAATCACAACAATGGCACCCGTAGTCAAAATCATGTCCTCAACTGGGTTTGTTTATGAAAAGAACAACTTTTTGGCTTTGGTGAACAAGCAAATTCCGGCATCTGAAGACTATCACAAAATGATGGACTTCATACTAAACTACAAATTGAGCTATGCCATGCTTGAGTCCCCAACCATTTACTGTGAGGTTGTCGAGGAAATTTGGACTACAGCTGTGTTCAACTCAAAGGACGAGACTATTACCTTCACACTCAAAGGTAATGAACAATGTGTTAATTGTGTTGCAATTAAAAAGTTTTTTAAATTTCCTGAAAATAACACACTTGCTCCACACACAGACACTGATGTGAGTAATATGCTAGTTTATATGGGTTATGCTCTTGATGCCGCTAAATTAGGTGATGTTAAGAGACTAGGTCTTAGAAAAGAATGGAGTTTTTCAGTGTGATTCATTTATCAAGGAGTTTTCTGGAAAAATAAGTAATTTTGATGTTGTATCTTACTCACTTGTTCACATGCTTTACATGCTTCTTAATGACAAATATTTCAATTTTAGCACTTCTGTCATTTATGAGATAGGGAGTAAGCTAGGGAATATTAAGAAGAGGTCTAAGAATATCTATTATGCTAGATTTTTCATGATGCTAGCTAATTTTGTTTATGAGAATCTCACTATTGAGAACCCAACAAACAAGTTAGCTTGTTGGGTCCAAAAGGGAGAATTATTGCTGACTTGAACAGCGCAAATCATCACAAGGACACTGCTCTTATTTACTTGCCAATCATGGAATTACCTCAGGTAAGTGAGGTAAATGTCTCTATCTCTACTACTACTTATCAATCACCTGCTTCTTTTCCATCATCTGTGGCAATGGCACCTGTAAATGTGACCAAACAGATGCCTACCCAAGCCACAAAACCAAAACCATTAGGGATACACAGGGTGCACACACAGTGCCTACTGCAGTCAAAGACTCAATACATGCACCTTCTTAAAGTCAGATTGTTGTGGCTCCAGTAAATGTGGAGTCACAGCCAAAATCTTTAACAATTGAAGCACCTAACACACCAAACTCACCCTCACATTCACTGGATGTAGATATGATTCATACATCAGTTCCTGATTTTCCGTCTCTAACTCTCATGGAGGAGCCAAAAATCCAAGCAAGTGAGCATCATCTTTTAGATGATCTGTTGGCTCACTTGCCATTTCTTTCTGAGTCTACTGAAATATCTGTGCAAAATCTCAAATCAATCACCATAGATTCTACAGTAGTCTTTACTCCAAACTCCTTTATTTCCACTATCTCGATAGATATTGTTCATCCGTCGACTAGTGATTGCATCTCGATGGATGAGCTTAACAGCAGTCATCCATTGAAACTCTCAACTACTATTTCAACGAATGTTCCTTATCCGTTGAATATCACTGCACCACTTCAAACTTCAACAAATGTTACAAGTGCAGATGATCTAGTAGTTGTACAATCACTCTTAGGAATGAGGGAATGGAGTGAACTGAGTGAGCGGCTGAGTTGCTCTCAGGAAAAAGGAGAGGAAAAGAGTGAAAATCTGCAAGTTATTTATTCCATCTTGGCAAAAGTGAGTGAGTGGAGTCCCACCTTAGTAGGTGAAGGTGAGGGTGTGAGGGTGGGAAGCCAAGGGGAGCCCTTGATGCAAGAACAGAAAGATCATGAGAGAAAAGCAGGTACAGAAGAATGGGAAGAGCCCATTGTAAGTGAGTTAATGGATGTCAATGAGGCTGAAAAGAAATAACTAATTCAGCAAAAATATCAAGTTGTCTTAGATTCTGTTTCTTATAAAGCTTAGGCATTTACTCACCATGTTTTAGCTTATCAAGTCTAATGTGGCGCCCTAAAATCCGGGGTCGGGGATCTAGGAGGCCACACCATCTTGAATGCTATATAAAACTTATCTCGTATCACAATATATAAATACTCACACCTTTACAACCCCACACTTATCACACACACACACACACACTTATAGGTTATTGTCTTGGAAACGAATCATTCATTACTAGAGTAAATCAATCCACAAAGTGATAATTATTACAACCCAAAAGTAATTAAGTCTTATCGCAGAATTAACCTTTAAGTAAGGTTAGTCCGTCGGCCAAATATTCGTTTCTTATTTATTATGTTACAAAGTCATACTTGTAAATAAGCCGGACTAAAAATAACTGAAAACCAATCCAGCTTATTCGATCTACCTGAGGTACAACACCAAACATCCTACGGAACAGCTGGCCATTTCCTACCCATTTACTAGCTGTGAGTTTCATGATAGGCATCTTGATTCACTATTGTGTTGTGTCAATTTAAGAAAATAAGTGTGAGCTATAAAGCCCAACATAATAATGTACAGTATGAAATGACTGTATGATAAACTCAAGTATAATGCCATATATGATAAATGCGTTTTATTCAAAAATAGATTTCCTTGGTGATACACACCTTCTTTTAAAAATAATTCTTTAGTGGATTTATTATCCTGCGAATACTTAATGGTAAACCCAGCACCTAGGCTTGGGTTACGATATTGCATCACAATTCCAATTGGAAGAATAGGAAATTCACTAGAGCCACCGCATACGATGATCAGTCGTAATACAGAAAATAGTAACCTTTTCTACTAGTATAAGGACAACACCTTCGTATCCCGGTTATTACCCTTGCCGCATTCGGGCTACGTGTCCCATTTTGGGTATACACATATTTCACAAGTTCCCGAGTACACAGAGTACCTTCGCCTGCGGTACCTTTGGTAGTCTCCCTAGTACACATAGTACTAGAGTCTACCCCTCCAAGTCCTTAAAAGAATCGTATCATATCTCGAGAACTCGAACCATATCGAAGTTCCCCAAGCGTTTTGCTTGTTGATAGAAATAGCTTATCTTATTATTGTATATATATATACATGTACTTCCTAAAATTTCCGGAGGAAGTACTAAGGATGTTAGTTGACCGTTGTAACACCGCCAAATCCGGGGTCGGGGATCCGGGTTGTCACGAGTTCCATTTCCCTTAATAACACCCAATCTTAATAAATAATCAACTACTCTGTACAGTGACCCCACAATAAACACACACACCACAAGTTATAGTCTCAGAGATGAATATCCAAAAATAATCACAAGTCATTTTATTCCACAATTATATGCCAATACACCTTAAAAGGGTTTCTGAATAAATTTACATTTTCCTTGCCATTATTACAATTCATAATTATACATAAATCTGGTACATCAAAAGTTGAAGCCTAGCCTATTGGTAGTTCCTACCTCAGCTACAGCGACATCCACGCCTATAGGAAACTGCAGAACGTTTCCTAATCGCTTGCGAATCGGGAGCTTGGTCCTGTTCATCTTTTCTATCTGTTGTTGTGCGATGAAAGAAGAAAGCAAGTGTGAGCAGCAAGCCCACCAAAATAATATGTATAATAATTTACAATATATGAGCATTCTCATAGTACTCATAAAAGTCTTGGTCAAAAGAAATGAACCAAGTTTGATATCTTAATGCGATGAAGTCGCAAAATATTCAGTATATATACATATATACTTTTCAAAATCTTGGAAGTCCTCTTCCATGCATAATATACACAGAGTTCCAGTTTATAACTGTATAAAACTATCGTTGCAAGGTGATCTCATATATCTAACCTTATCTCAACGTTTTTCCGAAAATCTTTGACACGCACAAGATAATCATTTACTAGATATAAGTTTAAAAGATGAAGTTACAAGATTCTCCAATATACTTATATCTTTCCGAATACTACTTGAACTACCACCGTTCAAGTTATAATTAGTTTCAAAAGTTCATCACATAGATGAGGATACAAGATAAGACTTGAATAGATTCAATCTTTGAAATATTATTGAATGAAATGAAGTTACGAGATACTTCATTAAGTCCCGATATATATATATATATCCATATATATATATATATATATCTCATACATTTCCTGAAAACCTCTCTCATGTAAAGTATGAACAGAGTTGCAATATTCAATGAATTTTGGAAAGAAAAGAATTTTGGCAACCTTGTTGCGAATATAAAATACACCACAGAGCCGGATCCCTTAGATTTTTGAGCGATTATTCAAGTCCCCTTCAAAAGGAAGATCTTAAATTTGAAAACGAGTTTTGGGATCCGCTCTAAACTTTAAAAGTCATTTTGAAGACTCGAAAACATTTTTAAAAATGTTTGGAGTACTGCTGATTTATTAAAATAAATCAGTCCCAATATATTAGAAAATATCTGAATATTATTATTTAAATAATAATATTCCCAAAAAGGATAATCTCTATAAAATAATCGAAGTAGAAGTGTTAAACTCATACTTGAAATGGGTATTAAATAACCAAAGATATACTTATACGAAATTACTATCTTTATTTGAATAATCAAAAATAAGTTTGATTATCGAAACATTATTCTTTAATAAAATAAAGAATATTACTTAGTAAATAATCGGAGTCATAGATCATCAAATGAATATTCAAATAATATTCATTAGATAATATAAACTGAGTCATAAGCCCTCGAATGAATATTCGAAATAATATTCATTAAATAAAATAAAAGTTATCGAATAAACCTTATTCGATTAATAGTTTTAAAAACTATATCAATATATATATATATATAAATATATTATACTCGGGAGCCTCGCCTCCCGGTTTTAGAAAAAGTTCACCTTTTGATCCCCTATACTAAGGGTATACTCAAATACCGCTTATCTCTAGCATAGGTATTATGCAACTACAAGCATTTGAACCAACAGATATATAAATCAAGAATATGAAACAGGCATGCATATATACCATATCACATGCTACAATATATTGCAAGAATTTGCTAATAACAAATATGCATTTATCGCAAGATCATGCATATACACATATACATCACAACAACAGTTATACGGGTAGAAAACTTGCCTGAGTGACCGGGGGTAATAAAAGGCCTGGGACGAGTCTGGCAACCTATAAACAACATATAAGTCACAATTAAACCAAAGTCGCTTATGAATTTATACTATAACCACTCTAGAATCTAATGCTCGCTTTGCGTTTAACGCTTCACTTAAGTCGCTCGAGTACCCTCGACTCCACCATTTTTAATAAATTAACCATTAAGGGTTTTAAGGCGATTCTTTCGCGAGTACCTTACCAACTGCCTAATCCACTTTACATAATTGTTTCTTACCCCAATTAGTCCTTTAAGGTCTTTAACCTATGTTTCAAAGTAAGGCGAGGGGAAATGTTTCGTTCGCGAAACGTCGTTACTCCAAAAATCCACCAGATACCGAAAGAATTGGGTATAAGGTAACATGATTAAAAGGATTTAAATTCAAGGATTATAAGAGAGGATCATAAAAGGAATATAAATTATTAAGAAGGGTTTAGGGGAACCCAAGTAATAATATCCCGGGTATGATCTCTCAAACGATAAACGAGAACGAAATTTAAGCGAACCGTAAAACAAATAAGCGACCCAGAGACAAGCTTTTACAAGAAGCCAAGGATTGTGACATCATCAAACCAAAAGGAAGAGACATGTGACAAATCGATGACATAGACATGGTGACATAAGCATGACAAATGGAGGGATTGTTGGTTGATTACAAGCCATACAAACTCTACCATGGTTAAAAGGTAATTAAGCAAAACAAAAGGAAACAACCAAGCAAAACAAATCAAAAACACAAAACACAAATTAGAAGTTGACTTTTGCTTTCCAAGAATCAAAGCTCTCGGCCAAAACCAGAGCAGCAACTTCAAACTACCATATCTCCTTCAATACTCACTCAAATAGGATGTCCTATAGCTCTTTGGAAAGGTATTGAGAGGGCCTACAACTCTTGTTCACAAGTCTCGTCCAAATAAGCATGGTAAGACCCTCGTTTTGACAGTTCTTTCAATATGACTTTTAGAAACTTTAAGACCTAACTTTGTGTTCTTGATTTCTTTGGAAAGATCAAGCTTGTAGGAGGCTCCCTAAGACTTCCTAGCTACTCTAATCACTCCAAGGAAGGTATAACACCTCCAAACCCTAACTTTACTTTGAGTATTAAGATGGTTTTGATGGTTATAGTAAATGAGAAGCATGATGCTTGTGTGTTTAGAGTTTGGATTGGATTTGTAGTGATTTGGATGTTGAAATCTTGTTTATAGTTAATAGAACTTAAGTATAGCTAGTAGTTCATGTGTGGGGTTGTATAAATTGGAAAATCTTGAGGTTTGGGGACTGATGTAGTAAGGTTTGGATGAGGGTTGGTTGTATTGTTGGTTGTGAGTTGAATGGTGGTTGTTTGGAGTGGTTTAAAACTTGATAATCGCGTAAACATAGCCGTTGTAATGCCCAATTTCATACAACTGCTTATTCTTAGTGTTCGGGACAGAGAGCTAACTATTGAATCTGTGACTTTTCCATTTTTAGTTAGATTATGTCGTAAGCTTCGTTTTGATATGTGGTTCGCTTGAATCTGATGTACGGTTTAGGAGAAACGACCGTTTTAAGTAACGGCGTTTCGCGAACGAACCATTACCCCTCGCCTTACTTTCAAACCTTGGTTAAGGCCCTTAAATGACTAATTGGAGTATGAATCAATTATTTAAAGTGGATTGGGCAGTTGGTAGGGTACTCACGAAAGAATTGCCTTAAAATTCTTAATGGTTAATTTATTAAAAATGGTGGAGCCGAGGGTACTCGAGCGACTTAAGTGAATCGTTAAGCGCAAAAGCGAACGTTAGGGTTCAATTGGTTAAAATCTAGTTTCTTAAGCGACCGGGGTTTAATTCCGAATTATGTTATTGTTCATAGGTTATCGGACCCACTCTAAGCTTAAGTCTATCCGGGAGCACTCAGGCAAGTTTTTTACCCGTTATACTGTTGTTGTGATGTACATATGTATATGCATTATCTTGAGATAGATGCATGATGGTTAATTAGCAAATCTTGCGATATATTGGACCATGTGATATGGTATATATGCATGTCTGTTTCGTAATCTTGATATATATCTGTTGATTCAAATGCTTATTAGTTGCATAATACCTATGCTAGAGATAAGCAGTAATTGCGTATACCCTTAGTATAGGGGATCCAAAGGTGAACATTTTCTAAAACCGGGAGTCGATATTCCCGAGTATATTATATATATTTATATATATATATATAGATATATAGATATAGTTTTCAAAACTATGAATCGAATAAGGTTTATTCGATAACTTTATTTTTATTAATGAATATTATTTTGAATATTCATTCAAGGGCTTATGACTCCGTTTATTCATATTAATGAATATTATTTTGAATATTCATTCGAGGACATATGACTCCGTTTATTTTATTTAATGAATATTATTATTGAATATTCATTCGAGGACTTATGACTCCGTTTATTTACTAAATAATATTCTTTATTTTATTAAAGTATAATGTTTCGATAATCAAACTTATTTTCGATTATTCAAATAAAGATCATACTTTCGTATAAGTATATCTTTGGTTATTTATTATTCATTTCAAGTATGAGTTTTAAAACTCCTACCTCGATTATTTTTATATGGATCACCCTTATGGGAATATTATTTAAATAATAATATTCAGGTACTTTCTAACATATCGGGACTGATTTATTTTATTAAATCAGCGTTACTCTAAACATTCTTTAAAATGTTTTCGAGTCTTCAAAATGATTTTAAAAAGTTAGGGCGGATCCCAAAACTCATTTTTATATTTAAGATCCTCCTTTCGAAGGGGATTTAAATACTCGCTCAAAACCTGAGGGATCCGGCTCTGTGGTTTGTTTTATATTCGCAACAAGGTTGTTGTTTTGATAAAAGAGTTTTTGATTACTTACCCAACACTCGGGAAGTAAAATTCTTAGAACAAGTTAATCCATTAATAGGCACCGCCTGGGAAATATCTGTGAGTTTTCCTTTCCAACTAGATACGACTTCTTGGTGGAGCCGTATCAACAAGTTTCTACTTGGGGAAAGGGGGGACAAGCTTTACGTTTCAGAGTCATGGATTACATATGAACTAGGAGTGGCGTAAGTGGTCGAGTGGCGCCGGCCCAGCCTTATTATATTGGCCCAAATGGCCTGGAAGTTTCGCTAAGATGGTCCATTCCTTAGGAGTCCAGTGTTCGGTTGACAAGTAAATCCGACAGGTTCTCCTCTACATGTAACACTACCCGGAGCATTCGATCGAAAGGCTACGGATGGGTGATTGTTGAGGCATTGACAGGGTCAAACGTTTAAAATGATGTTTCCCTCAAATGAAGTATCTCGTAACTTCATTTATTTTAAACAACATTTCAAGGATTGAATCTATTCAAGTCTTATCTTGTAGTCTCATCTATGTGATAAACTTTTGAAACTGTTTATACCTTGAACGGTGGTGGTTCAAGTAGTATTCGGAAAAGATATAAGTATATTGGAGTATCTTGTAACTTCATCTTTTCAACTTATATCCAGTAAATGATTATCTTATGAATGACAAATATTTTCAGAAAAATGTTAAGACAAGGTTAGATATATGAGATCACCTTGCAACGATATTTTTATACAGTTATAAACTGGAACTCTGTGTATATTATACATATCAGAGGATTTCAAAGATTGTGAAAAGTATATATGTATATATATACTGAATATTTTGCGACTTGGTCGCGTTAAGATATCAGCTTGGTTCATTTGTTCTTGACCAAGACTTTCATGAGTACTATGAGAATGCTCATATATTGTTAATTATTATACATATTATTTCGGTGGGCTTGTTGCTCACCCTTGCTTTCTTCTTTCATCACACAACAACAGATAGAAAAGATGAACAGGACCAAGCTTCCAATTCGCAAGCGGTTAGGAAATGTTCCGCAGTTTTCTGGAAGCGGTGATGCCGCCGTAGCTGAGGTAGGAACTACCAATAGGCTAGGCTTTCAACTATTGATGAACCAGACTTATGTATATTATGAATTGTAATAATGGCAAAGAATATGTAAATTATTCAGAAACCCTTTTGAGGTGAAATGGTTTATAATTGTGGAGTAAAATGATTTGTGTTATTTTTGGTATTCATCTCTGAGACTATAACATGTGGTGTGTGTGTGTATATTGTGGGGTCACAGTACGTAGTGGTTGGTTGTTTATTAAGATTAAGAGTTTTTAAGGGAATTGGAACTTGTGACAACCCGGATCCCCGACCCCGGATTTGGGGGTGTTATAATATTGATATCTAAATTTTATAAAATCCCAAAAATAAGTATTGAAATTATAAAATCATAAAACTAATTTTAGGGACAATCTAAATATTTATGGGTTTTAAAACTGTAATAAAATCACCTTTAAAAATAAAACAGAATAATATAACTCAATTTTTAACTACACATTCCAATCCTTTACACCAATAAATTACAGACAAATAGTATATATCAACATACTGCTGCCAAAACCAAGACACATATTTTATTTAGTTAATATTCCAAAATTACATATTTAAATAATTCAAAAATACACAAGTCGTTATACCCGCGTTGTGATAGCACGCGGCCGCACCAGAGAAGCAGAAAGTCAGAGCGCGGGCGCGCCGGGTCAAAAACTAAAGAATCATGTTTTGATTAGAAGATTGATTTTTGGAATTCTATGATGATTGGGGCTGCTATATAAAGACAACTTAAAGATGTTTTTCAGAACGGAGCTTATGGGAAGATATCGAGAAGACATAGGAGCACAAATACAACCAAGGCGAAGAGGAACTAGTTTATTCTTGTGATTCTTTGTTTTAAGTTGTAATCTTGCATGCTAGTTTTCTTGTTGTTAAACCTATTACTCTTGATTATGTACTTTGTTTATTATTCAGTTTATAAAGACCTAGTTTATTATACCATGCTTTCATCGGAACCCACGGTGATGATGAGTTCGGCTATGGGCTAACCGTTATCATGGGGTTCCAACGGATTTACTTATGGATTTCTTTAGTTAACTTGTTCGATACCTTAGTGTGTGGTGATTGTATGATGTCCTAGTATTGGTTGTGCTTATTTGTCTTATGAACGTCGCGAACTTATAAGATAACGTGTTAATCTTTATTGAAGCGAAAGTGAATATAGAGATTTAAAACTTGCCATGCTAGCATAGGTTCATGTATTTTATATGCTTGATTTATAGGTAATTTTAACCATCTTACTTGCCCTATGTAATCACGATAGATAACTTGCACATTAAACCGTTATGTTGTCAAATTCTATAGACATATAGGGTCTCAATATAATTGGTATCTATTTAGCTTCTATCTATTTTGTGGATGTCTGGTAGTAGGGTATTCGTACAACAAAAGTTGGCATTTAATAGTTTCGTGTTATCTGATTAGTGTCATCACCATTGCATGCTAAGGTTAAGAACAAAAAGGCTACTGAATGAAGTATTGAATTAAGTTAGAATCCCATGTCTGTGTTATATAAGTTAATCAACCTCAATTCTCTTAGTTAATATTAGTTAGTATAATCTCGTAGTTATAAACAATCTCAACTTATTATCATCTTAACATTGAATAATAACCATACCATTGTTGCATAAGTACATTGACTAAAATTAACATAAACCAGTCTTTGTGGGAACGAACTAGAACTAATTCTATATTACTAGCGATCGCGTATACTTGTGTGAATATTATCACGTGTTTTTGTTCTAACAAGTTTTTCGCGCCGCTTCCGGGGACTCGGTGTTAATTTTAGTTTATGTGCTTGGCATTAGTGGTCGTTAAAGTTCATTGACTCGGACATTTTACTTACTTGTTTACTTATTGCTTTTTTAGGTACTCTAGAGAGCGTTTATGCTAACGCGTTCTTGATCTCGAAAGAGAACACCGGATAAAGCAGAGGAAGAAGTTTTAGTAGAGGAAGAAGTTCTTGTTAAGGATGAGAAAGTTGAAGAAGAAGCTCTTATTGCAATGGGTGAACCATCAGTAAATACAAAGGCTTTGATGGACTACTCTCAGCCGAAGATCAATGATATTCAGACTAGCATTATCAGACCAGCCATAACGGCTAACACTTTTGAAATCAAGGCTAGCACGATTCAGATGGTGCAGAACTCGGTCCATTTTGGGGGTTCTCCGACGGAAGATCCCAATATGCATATTATAGATTTCATCGAGATCTGCGACACTTTCGAATTCAACAATGTTTTTGAAGATGCTATTAAGTTGAGGCTTTTCCCATTTTCTCTGAGGGATAAAGCTAAGTGCTGGTTGCATTCTCTACCACCAGGATCTATCACCAAGTGGGAAGATCTTACTCAGAGGTTTCTTACTAAATTCTTCCCTATGGCGAAGATAGCTACAATCAGGAATGCTCTTCCTCAATTTGTGCCGCAATCGGGAGAATCTTTGTGTGAAGCTTGGGATTGTTATAAGGAGATGCTTAGGAAGTGTCATCATCATGGGATGCCTGACTGGATGATCATTAACTACTTTTATAATGGGTTGGGTGCAACTTTTAGACCCATACTTGATGCAGCATCAGGTGGAACATTATGGGCTAAGAGCTACGATGGAGCTTATGATTTGATTGAACTGATGGATGTTAATGAATACCAGAACCCTTCTCAGAGATTAAATCAAGGCAAGGTAGCTGGAATTTTAGAGGTGGATACAGCTACTGCGATAACTGCTCATCTTAAGGCTTTGACAATGAAGGTGGATTCTTTGGCTAATTATGGAGTTAATCAGATCACTAGTGTTTGTGAGCTTTGTGCTGGTGCGCATGAGACGGAGCAGTGTGCTATATCTAGTGAATCAGCTCAGTTCGTGAGCAACTTTCAGAGGTCACAACAACCAGTTCCATCCACCTATCATCCCAACAACCGCAATCATCCTAACTTCAGCTGGAGCAACACTCAGAATGCGGTTCAATAGCCTTATCAGCAGTATGCAGCAAAACAGTACTACCCTTCTGGTTTTCAACAACTGTAATATGCTCCAAGATAACAACTCCAACTTCAGCAGCTACCATATGGAGGTACAAATCAAGCTAATGAAAAATCTGAATTGGAGGAGTTGAGGCTCATGTGTAAGAGCCAAGCGGTTTCTATTAAGACCTTAGAAAATCAAATTGGGCAGATTGCCAATGCCTTGCTGAATCGAAACCTGGTACACTCCCTAGTGACACTAAAGTTCTAGGCAAGAAGGAAGCGAAATAGCAGGTTAAGGCAATTACATTGAGGTCTGGGAAGGTTGCAAGCCAAGAAAAAGCTCAAGTTCAAGAATCTGAAGATGTGGCTGAAGAAGAAGTTCAGAAGGAAGGAGAAGTAGAACCAAGGAAGAAAACTGTGGAACACACTCCTCCTGAGGGTAATACAAGGAAGAAACAGGTCTATCCTCTACCTCCTTTTCCTAAAAGGCTGTATAAGCAAAAGTTGGATAAGTAGTTTGCTAAGTTTCTCGAGGTGTTCAAAAAACTTTATATCAACATACCTTTCACTGAAGCTCTCGAACAATTGCCTAGCTATGTGAAGTTTATGAAAGGTATTCTCTCTCAGAAAGTGAAGCTCGTTGAAATAGAGATCGTTGCTCTCACGGAGGAGTGCAGTGCTGTGTTGCAACATAAGTTACCTCCGAAGCTTAAAGATCCTGGAAGCTTCACTATTCCTTGCACCATCAGAATAGTGTCATTCGATAAATTCTTTGTGACTTGGGAGCTAGCATCAATTTGATGCCTTTGTCTATCTTCAAGAAGTTAGACTTACCTGATCTAAAGCCTACTTATATGACCTTGCAGTTGGCCGATCGTTCTATTACATATCCACGAGGCATTGTGGAGGATGTCTTGGTCAAGGTGGACAAACTCATCTTTCCTGTTGATTTTTTAATTCTTGATTTCAAGGAGGATTAGAAGATTCTCATAATCTTGGGAAGACCATTCTTGGCTACAGGCCTAACCTTGATTGATGTGCAGAAGGGTGAGCTCACTATGCGAGTACTAGATCAGGATGTGACTTTTAATGTGTTTAATGCCATGAAATTCTCTACTGGTAATGAGGAGTTCTTAAAAGTGGAATTGGTCGATTCTGTGGTTACCTCAGAACTTGATCAAATGTTAAGGTCTGATGCCTTAGAGAAGGCCTTGTTGGGGAATTCAGATAGTGAAGATGATGAAGGTGATGATCAGTTGCAGTATTTGAATGCTTCTCCTTGGAAGTGAAGGCTAGATATGCTTTTTGAATCTCTTGGAGTGGAAGAGTTGAAAAATTCTCCAAAGCGCCTCAAGCCATCTATTGAGGAAGCTCCTACACTCGAGCTTAAACCATTACCTGAACACTTGAGGTATGCATTTTTAGGTGATGCATGTACCTTGCATGTTATTATTGCATCTGACCTTTCAAGTGGTGAGGAGGAAAAGCTCTTGAGGATTCTGAGAGAGTTCAAATCGGCAATTGGATGGACTATAGCAAATATCAAGAGAATCAGCCCTTCTTATTGCATGTATAAAATTCTTCTAGAGGAAGGAAGCAAGCCGACTGTTGTGCAGCAGAGAAGGCTAAAGCTGATAATGAAAGAGGTTATGAAGAAGGAAATTTTAAAGTGTCTAGATGCAGGGATCATCTATCCTATTTCTGACAGTTCTTGGGTGAGTCTAGTGCAGTGTGTGCCGAAGAAAGGAGGTATCACTGTGGTCGCTAATGAGAAAAATGAACTCATCCATACTCGAACAGTCACGGGGTGGAGAGTTTGCATAGATTACACGAAGCTGAACAAGGCCACAAGGAATGATCACTTCCCTCTTCCTTTTATCTTAAAGAAAAGTTTAATCACGACACCTGTCATAACTACACCTAATTGGAATGAACTTGTTGAAATGATGTGTGATGCAAGTGACTATGCAGTTGGTGCAGTTCTTGGGCAGAGGAAGAAAAATATATTTCATGTGGTCTACTATGCTAGTAAGACCCTCAATGGTGCTTAACTGAACTATACTACTACTGAAAAATAACTCTTAGGCATTATCTACAGTTTTGAGAAGGCGACAGTTTTCAATGATCATGTTGTAATTCGCTATCTCATCTCGAAGAAGGAGTCGAAGCCTAGATTAATTCGATGGGTTCTTTTACTTCAGAAGTTTGAGTTGGAGATCAAGGACATGAAAGGTACTGAGAATCAAGTCGCTGATCATCTCTCTCATTTAGAAGATCCGAGTATGACTTCACAAAATACGACATTGAATTAATGAGTCTTTTCCAGATGAGCAATTATTTGGGATGCAAGAGGAAGAACCATGGTTCACAGACATTGTGAATTACCTTGTGAGTAACATTATTCCTCCAGACTTGTCTTCTTCTCAAAGGAAGAAGTTTTTTCATGAGGTGAAGTGGTACATGTTGACTGAGCCATTTCTGTTTAGGCAAGGAGCTGACCAAATCATGAGGAGATGTATTCTGTACAGTGAGACGGAGGGTATCTTGCGAGACTGTCATTCGGCTATTTATGGAGGCCACTATGATGGAGAGAAGATAACAGCTCATATCCTTTAAGCGGGATTCTTCTGGCCTACATTGTTTAAGTATGCGTATTAGTTCATTTTGAAGTGTAATCGCTGCCAGCGTGTGGGTAATATGTCCAAAAGGGATGAAATGCCTCTTAATGTGCTTCTCGAGATTCAGGTCTTCGATGTTTGGGGAATTGACTTTATGGGGCCATTTGTCTCATCTTGAAATAATCACTATAATTTATTGGCGGTTGATTATGTCTCGAAATGGGTGGAAGTCAAGGCTTTGCCGATGAATGATGCAAATGTAGTGCTAAATTTTCTTCATAAGCAGATATTCACAAGATTTGGGACTCCAAGAGTCATAATCAGTGACGAGGGATCGCAGTTTTGCAATCGCAAGTTCACTGCTATGATGCAGCGATATAATATGAATCATCGCATTGTTACAGCCTGCCATCCTCAGAATAATGGTCAAGCTGAGGTGTCTAACAGAGAGATTAAGTGTATTCTAGAGAAAGTTGTATGTCCATCAAGGAAGGATTGGTATTTGAAGCTAGATGAAGCTGTTTGGGTGTATCGAACAGCATATAAGACTCCGCTAGGCATGTCACTGTATCAGTTGGTTTATGGTAAGGGATGTCATTTGCCTGCGGAGTTGGAGTATAAAGCGTATTAGGCTTTTAAGAAGTTGAACCTTGATATGGATGCAGCTGGTAAGAAGAAGATGCTTCAATTGAATTAACTCAATAAGTTTCGACTTCAAGCGTATGAGAACAATAAAATGTATAAGGAGAAAGTCAAGAGGTAGCACGATAGGGGTCTAGTGCTCAAATCATTTGTGCCGGGGCAACAAGTTCTTTTGTTCAACTCTCGTATCCGTCTTTTTCCTGGAAAGTTGAAGTCAAGATGGTCAGGGCCATTTGTTATCAAAACTGTGCTTCTACATGGAGTGATGGAGATTTTTTAGAATGATCCAGGCCAAGCGTTCAAGGTGAATGGACAGAGGTTGAAACATTACTATAGAGATACGACAAACCGTGAGGTGGTTGGTGCCATTTTATTGTCAACTTGATCTTGGGGATAATACGTTAAGCTAACGACAAAAACCAAGCGCTTCTTGGGAGGAAACTCAAGTTTATTATACAATAGTAGATAGAAGAAGCAGAAAACTCCAAAAAAAAATCAGAAAAGAAAAAAATTCAGTGTCAACTACAGAAGCACGGCGCGCCCGTGCTGGTTTTCCAGAAGCACGGCGCGCCCGCGCTGCCAGGCGGGGCGGCTGCGCTGGCTCCCTGAACCTGAAAAAAATGGAAAAACAAAAAAATCAAAACAAATACAAACTCCAACCGAATTTCCCTCTCCCACCTTCCATATTTCCCTCTCCAATTCAGTATCAATCACCCCATTACTCCCATTATTCCCTTAATCACTTCCCATTTCTTTTTTAAGACTAATTCTAATCCCTATACCCTATATATACACACACTTATACACAATCTTCTCCATCACTTCTCAATTCTCAAACACACAAATCTCTCTTATACACTTCTCTTTTCTCTCTTATTCAAATTCGATGGCACCCAAGAGACAAAGAACCCAAGTTAGCAGCAGCACCATCGATTCTTCAAGTGTTAGGGGTGTGAGGCCCAGGTTTTCTACTCTGGAGGCTGAAGTGGAGTATACAAGGTTGCTGTCAAAGCCGATAGCCAAGGAGAGAGGATTTCTACCATCGGGAAGGGATGGTAAGTTACTTTAGATGATTCTGGAGATGGGTTGAGTCACTTTTTGCGAGACACCCGCTGCTGTGCCCATGAGTATGGTTCGCGAGTTTTACGCGAATGCAAATGTAGATAAGAATGGTTTTACTATAGTGAGGGAGTTGACTGTGGATTACAGTGTTGAGGCTATTTGTCGGGTGATAAATCAGCCTGAGAGACAGCTGGTCAGGATGATTGGGTGACGAAGACCGGAGAGGATTTTGTTATTCCCAAACAATCTAAACAAGAATTACAGAAGGGGGGTTGAATAGAATTCTAGCTTTTTTTAATTTTAAGAACATTTATACTATAAATATATAATTGTGTTTAATTTTGCAATAGTGTGGAATGAAAGTAAAATAGAAATCAAATCACAAAGCAATTAAATACAAGTATTTAAAAACTTTCTGGTGTATGGAACTTTTCCACCAGAGATATATATAAAGTAGAGAACTCTGTGTTTCAAAATGAACACAGCTGCTTACAAGTTGAGGAACAAGAACTGAGAATTTTTTTACAGATTTTGCCTTATCTATTTCTCAGGTAATTGCTTAATTTATTAGTTATTATTCAACTTGCTACCCCTGGTTAATATATCACCAAGTTACATGATAAAAAGACAAGATAATAAGATAAACTATATCTAGTCTAACTTCATGCTGCTACACTTCTCTTTCCAGCATCTTTGAATATTATTTGTTTAGCATAGAAATGAAAATGCTTCTTTGTTCTCTAAATGCTTCAAACAGGCTGCCACATTCCATTTGCATACAACCAACGCATGTGACTGTCAAGTCACTATCAATTGCTCTTTTGAATTTGAACATCCATTGAAACTCAGATTGATCATCTGTTGGAACTTTGTTTGATCATCCGTTCGAACTCTGTTTGATCATCTATCGAGACTTATGTTGATCATCCGTTGAGACTATCTTTTAAGAAGTTAACTCTTTTTCATTTATACAAGATTACAAGGCATATAATATTTACAATTAACCATCCTATCTTTCATATCAATGTAGTAGTTAACATGACTTGAACAATCTACAACATCTAGTTCACTGAGCCATTCAAGTATGCAGAAATGTGCTACTAGACTTATTGTTCTTAAGCTACTCTTTTAACGGATGTTGAAATGATCATCCGTTGTAAGCTACAAAATCACTTAATTAATATCTACTTAGTTTTTTGTTCAAGTTATCATCAAGTACACAACATATTCCTAACAATCTCCCCTAATTTATGTCTACTGGAATTATAGCCATAAATTAAGAGAAACTTGATGATAACAAAACACTCTATGAATACATAATGAAATAAAGTAGATAAAATTTACAAGTGCTGTATTTTATTAAAAATTCTCACAAAGGGAAATTTGTAGAGAGTCTTAAAAATCATTTTCAAGGTGCTCCTCTAGACTGAGCAAATTAAGATTATTTCTTTCGTTGCCTTGACTTCTTTCCCAGTTTCACATCATTCTCTTCAATCTGGTTTTGGAGTTGTCTGAAAAATTCTGATTCTTCATTATTTGTTAGATCCAGCTTTTCTTGTGTTTCTTTTGGAGTTTCATTGCTTGTAATCTTTAGCTGATCTTCCAGTCTGAAGAATAATGTAATGTTCTTTTCATCCTTGAACTCCATAATCCAATATGGCCTCAAGTGCAGTCCATCTCCAGTGAAAGGAATAGTTAAAACTCTTGGGAGTGCATTTGGTCCTCTCCAGCTATTTCTTATCTCCTCAATCTTGTTTAGTACCATTTTCTCCTCAAGCTTGCTTTTGTTATTGTTTGAGCCTCACCTTATCCTCTTTCTTAGCCTCTGCAAATTGTGGATGTCCATCCACTACACAGATCAGTTTACCATTTCTGTAGATTTTAGCAATCCTTTTCTTTAGTACTGAGTCTATAGGTTCCTTGAAGAAAGCTATAAACCTTCCAAGCAGCTTCTTTTCATCTGGCCTAGGGTTTTATAGGTTAGGTCCAGTGGATTTTTGTCTGAATTCTTTGAATAATTTCTTTTTGGTTTAAAAATCACACCGGCCTTTAGAGACTTGATTGATGAGGGTTGACCCCTTTCCATGTTCCCTAGGCTCATCTCATTTGCTGAAATTTGTCTCAATTGAGAGAAGTGAGAAAAGACCTTGTCTTGCTTCTCAATTCGACCAAATTTCTTCTTGATATTTTCATCAAGCTTCTTCCATTTTGCATCCAATTCTTGCTCAACTGCTGCAACATCAAGCTTCTTAGATTTTGGATTGAATTCCAACTTAGCAGCTGCTATCTTGATCAGATCAATACTGTTCAAGGCTGGTGGCTTAGTAAAAGCAATTACTGGAACAATCACCTTGTTAACTTGTATGTTGAGCACTTGCTCCCCCTCACTTATTGACTCCCCCTCAATTGCTGAAATGATTGAGTCTTTCTCCGCCTTTTTGTTAGCATCAAGTTGAGTGGAGGAAGAAGTTTGTGCATCCACCAATTTTAGAAGTAGCAGAGTTTGTTAGGCTTGATGGAGATGGATTTTAGTAATTGAGGTTTTCAGGGTTTTGAGCCTTTTATCTAAGGAATCCACCTTGCTTGCTAGATCAGAATTTTTCCTTAATTATCTGTTGATGTCTAGCATGGTGGTGTTGGGAAATTTGGCATCCAACCTCTAAGTGACATCCTTCTTGACTTGATCAATTTCAGTCTTCAGTTCAGTAACATCCTGATTTTGTTTGAGAGATTGAATTTGATGGAGTTGGAGAGAATATAGATGTGCTCTTAGAAGGCTCTTGGTGTTGGAATTTGTAGTAGTTTGAAGAGCTATCTGAGTTTGTTGAATGATGTGAGATAGATGAGATTTGAAATGGTGCTCATCACATGCTTGGGAAAATACCCAAGATGGCATGCTTGATCTTGAGCTAGGGCCTGCTTCTCCCCTATATCCATGAACTCTTCTTCATCATCATCTTCATCCCCAAAAATATCCTCAGAGCCACTAGTTCCATAATCAACATCATCACCAACTGTAGGTGGCATGGTTGTGATGGCATCTTTAGCTCTTTGCATGGAGGCAGTTGTGTGCACCAAATTGAGCATTCTTTCAGCAGCCACATTGTCCTGTTCAGCTAAGATGTAATAACTCGAATTTTTGAGACTTTGTAAAAATGCTTAATGAATAGCAACCCTGATAAACGGGGAAAATGTTTTAGCCCACACTATGTTGGGCATGAGAAATTGAGTTTCGGTGTTGATAACATGATTATACATACCAAATGAATGTAAACGCTATTAGTTTTCGAAGAAAATGAACTTTGAAAAATGACCGTATTTACGAACCATCAAGGATTACGGGAATCACAATATAATTACGAATTTAAAACCCTACAGATTTATATCCAAGAACGATATTTCAAAACATAAAGAATATATACGAAAGGATTTACACCGCGGACCATTTACGAGAAATTATTATGAAAATGATTAAGCGACCGAACAAACGCGTAAACAAATAAATGAACATATCGAATAAATCAAAGAAGTAATCATGGCTCGGTTACCAAATAGTAACCTAAGCTAGGTAGGAATGATCACCTAAGCTAGAAAATAGTGACCATGAATAGTGCCAAGGGGTACTTAGCTAGTAACCTAGCTTTGAATTTATGCAACTAGCAAATATATGTATTAGATATGCTTAATTAGGATGACATACACACACAAACACATCACTTGTCCAAGAAGCATCCAAGAAGCAAAACACAAAACTCTCTCTCCCTCCCAAAACCCTTCCATTTGGCTTCTTCAAGAAAGAGCAAGAAATCAAAATCAAAACTCTAAGTTCTAGTCATGGCAAAAATCCTTCAATTAATTCTCAAGCTTCATACATCCTAAACTAAGGTAAGAATAAATTTTTAAGCTCACTTTATCAAGGTTTGATGGGTGAAAAAATTCAAGAAAGATAATAATGAATAGTATGAATAGTAACATTTCTTTGGTTTCATGATTTTAATGGTTGATCTAGGTTCCAAAAACCCTACCAAGCACTCCCTAGACTTCACCATCATCAAGAACACATCTCAAGATTTCAAGAAAGGATTAAATATTTGACCCATCTTTATTTAAAGTTTAAGTTCAAGAATCTTTTGGAACATAGTTGTAAACTTAGTTTTGGTGGTTGATTTGTTGTAATCTTGATGTTTAGTTAATTAGATTTAAGTTTGATGATTGTTGCCTCAAGAACATGATGTTCTTGAGAGGATTTAGTGTGGTGATGATGATTTGATTATTGTTGGTGGTAGTATAAAGATTTAAGGGGTAAACGAAACTCGGATCGTAAACGTAATCTCGCTAAAATGAACAAAACACAACATTAAGTTTCTGCAGAAAGTTCCGAATGTGTAAAATTTAGTTTCTTGAAAATTAACACTTGATTAAGATATATAATGTTATAAGGATCATTTATACTTTTGAATCGCTTGATTCCGATTTACGGATCAAAAGTTATGACCGTTTTACTAAAAGTGATTTACGCGACAAAAACTGCTACAAAATATGAACTTTGGAAATGGAAATGATTGACTTGACAATATTAATAAATCATGAAATTTTTACAGAGAGTAGTAAATAGAGTTCCTCAACTAATATAAAAATTTCAAGTAAAAATAATTATTTTTAAATTTTATAAAATTATCGGAACCACGACCACGCGATTAGAAAACCGTTAGAATTCATAAGCGGAGACGACGATGAAAATATAAACGGACATAAGTACTTCGAAAAGGAAGCGACCGTGATATGAATAAGTACTTAAAGGAATAATAAGGGTAATATAAGTTGAGAGAACGAATAATAAGTACCATATGAGTACGAGTCACCGTAAATTTGAACGGGATCTAACGAAACGATTTATGTTTATGGTTATAGATTTTCGAGCGGACCCTAGAGCATCCTCCACCTCGAAATACCCAGGGAAGTTTACGAACCCAACTCCATATACTGTTGTGTTGTGAAATGATTGTTTTATTATGTTTTGTATAAATGCCATGCTTGCCATGATACTAGTTTTTGAGTTTTCACATATAATAGCGATGGTGTTACGATATGTATATGTCGTAGAATGTTTAACGCCGCCACGAGCGTGACGTATAATTCTAAGACCGAGAGTCGGTCGGAGTTTTAAAATGAAAATCCGGGAATCATTCCGGTGATGTTTAAGGACAATTAAAGTTCGTAGTAGTTGTATTTCAAGGGACTCGACGTCCACTTGCGAAACATTAAATACCTCGAACTTTTATTAAAACGATTTCCAAAAATGGTATTCCCTCAACTATATTTAATTACCTGGATAATGGATATTAATTCATTTATTCAATTTAAAATAGGAGAATTATTCTCCAATGATTATTTATTTCAAACTCGATTATTTATTAAAGATTTCTTTAATTATCTAAACATAAATTAGTTGAGGAATATTATTTCAAATATTCTTTTAAAGTATAATTATTCGAGGTTTAATTATTTAAGGATTATTATTTAATTAATAATTATTTATTAAATGATTTAAAAATCATAAAACCTGATTTAAAAATACTTTCTGATTTTTGGAAAATCATTCGAATAATTTCAGATCGTCGGAGAATATTATCTCGACTTATTTTAAATATTTTGAATGTAGTTTCAAAAGAAACTCCCCTTATTTAATTATTTATTGACAACGGTTGTAATAACTCAAAAATTTTGAATTTTTTTTGTAACCCTTATGAATAGTGTTTTGCTGATTATGTTGAATGAGAAAACTTTTATGGCACACTATGTAGGGGTTCTTTTATTGATCTTCTGAGATCTTATTAGTACTTTATATGGGATATAACTGTATGTAAAGATCGTCAGAATCCAAATCCGAGCACTTTGATTTTTCTCGGAAATCCACTAGATACAGAAAGAATTGAGTATAAGGTAACATGATAAAAAGGATTTAAATTAAAGGATTTTAAGAGAGGATCATAAAAGGATTATAATGTATAGAGAAAGGTTAAGGAAACCCCAGTAATAAGATCCCGGGTATGATCCCTCAAACGATAAATAAAAACGAAAGTTAAGCTAACCGTATAACAGATCAGCGGTCATTAGGCAAACAATTAGGAAGTTAATCAAGGAGATTAGGTATGATGAGGTCATCCAACCAATAAGGAGAGGGCAAGTAAGAGATGATGACACAATAAGGTGATGCAAGCATGACATAGGGAAGGAGGAGGTGTGGTTGGTTTATAACCACACAAATATAAGGTTAATAAGGTAATTAACCAAAAATCAAAACAAAACCAACCAAGCTAAGCTAAACAAATCACAAACACAAAAATCTCTCTTTCTTCCAACCTTGCTCTCGGCTTTTCCCCATTTTCAAGAAGAAGAATTTCAAAATTCAAGTTCCAAGCTTCCTTAATTGGTAAGTTAATTATCTAGTACTCCTTATGCATAGATATAGCTATCCCATGAGTTTAAGCTTCAAATTCCTTCACAATCTCTTCCAATAATTCAAGGAAGAAGATGGTGAATAGTAACTTTCAAAAAAATAACTTTAGTTTTCTTGATTTTTATGAAAGTTTAAGGTTATACAAGCAAGGATCAAGGTTCTTTAGGCATTCAAAGCTCTTGTGTTGTGTTAAGAAGCTTCAAGAAGGCATAAACTCCAAACCCTAGCTTTAGTTTTGAGTATTTAGGAATGGTTATGATTGATATAGTATATGTAAAGCATGAAGCTTGTTTGTTTAGAGTTTGGGTTGGAGTGGTAGTGAAATGAATGTTGAATCTTGTTGATTTGTTAAAGGAATTAAGTATAGTTTAAATTCATGATGAGAATAACATAAATTGGAAGAACTTGAGGTTTTGGGACTGTTTTAGTGTGTTTTGGAGGGATGTTGGTTGTATGAATGAATTGGGATTGATTGGTGGTTGTTTTGGAATGGTTTAAATTTGGGAAATCGCGTAAACATAGCCGTCGTAATGTCCGATTTACTTTAGGCTGTTTTTGTTCATAAAATTAGGACCCGAGAACTCCCCGATAGGTTTTGACCATTGCCATGTTTAGATAGTTCATGTTACGAGCTTCGTTTTGATATGTGGTTCGTTTAATTCCGATGTACGGTTTAGGAGAAACGGCCGTTTTAAGTAACGACATTTCGCGAACGAAACATTTCCCCTTGCCTTACTTTGAAACATAGGTTAAAGACCTTAAAGGACTAATTGGGGTAAGAAACAATTATGTAAAGTGGATTAGGCAGTTGGTAAGGTACTCACGAAAGAATCGCCTTAAAACCCTTAATGGTTAATTTATTAAAAATGGTGGAGCTGAGGGTACTCGAGCGACTTAAGTGAAGCGTTAAGCGCAAAGCGAGCATTAGAGTCTAGAGTGGTTACAGTATAGATTCATAAGCGACTTTGGTTTAATTGCGACTTATATGTTGTTTATAGGTTGCCAGACTCGTCCCAGGCCTTTTATTACCCCCAGTCACTCAGGCAAGTTTTCTACCCGTATAACTGTTGTTGTGATGTATATGTGTATATGCATGATCTTGCGATAAATGCATATTTGTTATTAGCAAATTCTTGAAATATATTGTAGCATGTGATATGGTATATATGCATGCCTGTTTCATATTCTTGATTTATATATCTGTTGGTTCAAATGTTTGTAGTTGCATAATATCTATGCTAGAGATAAGCGGTATTTGAGTATACCCTTAGTATAGGGGATCAAAAGGTGAACTTTTTCTAAAACCGGGAGGCGAGGCTCCCGAGTATAATATATATTTATATATATATATATATATATTGATATAGTTTTTAAAACTATTAATCGAATAAGGTTTATTCGATAACTTTTATTTTATTTAATGAATATTATTTCGAATATTCATTCGAGGGCTTATGACTCAGTTTATATTATCTAATGAATATTATTTGAATATTCATTTGAGGATCTATGACTCCGATTATTTACTAAGTAATATTCTTTATTTTATTAAAGAATAATGTTTCGATAATCAAACTTATTTTTGATTATTCAAATAAAGATAGTACTTTCGTATAAGTATATCTTTGGTTATTTAATACCCATTTCAAGTATGAGTTTAACACTTCTACTTCGATTATTTTATAGAGATTATCCTTTTTGGGAATATTATTATTTAAATAATAATATTCAGATATTTTCTAATATATTGGGACTGATTTATTTTAATAAATCAGCAGTACTCCAAACATTCTTAAAAATGTTTTCGAGTCTTCAAAATGACTTTTAAAGTTTAGAGCGGATCCCAAAACTCGTTTTCAAATTTAAGATCTTCCTTTTGAAGGGGACTTGAATACTCGCTCAAAAATCTAAGGGATCCGGCTCTGTGGTGTATTTTATATTCGCAACAAAGTTGCTGTTTTGATAAATGAATTGATTACTTACCCAACGTTCGGGAAGTAAGTCCATCTAATTGAGTCGGCATAAGCGACAGGCCGGGGTACGGTCTATCAAAGTGTAAGTGGCTGGGTGGCAGTCCATCAACGTGTAAGAGGCCGGATGGCGGTCCAGCACAAGGTCCTTATGTGGCCAGGGTGATGACCAGTGGGGGATTCATCCATCTACTAGTAGAAAAGGTTACTTATTGGTATCTTTGCCTGATCAGCAAGATATCGGGTTTATGCCAAAATTCTTTTCTTTCCAAAATTCATTGGATATTGCAACTCTGTTCATACTTTACATGACAGAAGTTTTCAGGAAATGTATGAGAGATATATATATGGATATATATATATATATATCGGGACTTAATGAAGTATCTTGTAACTTCATTTCATTCAATAATATTTCAAAGATTGAATCTATTCAAGTCTTATCTTGTATCCTCATCTATGTGATGAACTTTTGAAAGTTATTATAACTTGAACGGTGGTAGTTCAAGTAGTATTCGGAAAGATATAAGTATATTAGAGTATCTTGTAACTTCATCTTTTAAACTTATATCTAGTAAATGATTATCTTGTGCGTGTCAAAGATTTTCGGAAAAACGTTGAGACAAGGTTAGATATATGAGATCACCTTGCAACGATAGTTTTATACAGTTATAAACTGGAACTTTGTGTATATTATGCATGGAAGAGGACTTCCAAGATTTTGAAAAGTATATATGTATATATACTGAATATTTTGCGACTTCATCGCATTAAGATATCAAACTTGGTTCATTTCTTTTGACCAAGACTTTCATGAGTACTATGAGAATGCTCATATATTGTAAATTATTATACATATTATTTTGGTGGGCTTGCTGCTCACCCTTGCTTTCTTCTTTCATCACACAACAATAGATAGAAAAGATGAACAGGACCAAGCTCCCGATTCGCAAGCGATTAGGAAATGTTCCGCAGTTTCCTATAGGCGTGGATGTCACTGTAGCTGAGGTAGGAACTACCAATAGGCTAGGCTTCAACTTTTGATGTACCAGATTTATGTATAATTATGAATTGTAATAATGGCAAGGAAAATGTAAATTTATTCAGAAACCCTTTTAAGGTGTATTGGCATATAATTGTGGAATAAAACGACTTGTGATTATTTTTGGTTATTCATCTCTGAGACTATAACTTGTGGTGTGTGTGTTTATTGTGGGGTCACAGTACAGAGTAGTTGATTATTTATTAAGATTGGGTGTTATTAAGGGAAATGGAACTCGTGACAACCCGGATCCCCGACCCCGGATTTGGGGGTGTTACAGAAATGGTATCAGAGCCAAGCGTTATAAACCTCAGAGATGATGTGTGAAAGGCATATGGCATAGCCTATTTGTATATTCGAGGATTTAACTCAACTCAAATAAGAATGTAATAAGTAAATAGTCGATCTATCGTCAGAGAGATCTCACAAAGTAACATCTGTCAAAGGGTTAAGAAACATTATTCATCTACAGACTTGAAGACTTAAGTCACTGGAAGAAGCTCAAGAAATTGATCAAGCCTCAGTGATATAAATCAAGATTGTGGATTTAATCAAGTGATAGAGATCTCGTCAGGGTATCAATTAATTACAAGGATTTAGTCTGAAGAAAATCAAAGTCAAGACGTGAAGAAACATCACGGAAGTTAGTCACTCATGAACCAGACAGTACATCGAGTGTCAACGGTGAAGTGGTGGAATTGATTCATATATTTCAGTGATTTTCAGAAGATATTCAGAAGAATGGATGCTACTCAAGATTAGTATTAATTCTCTATTAATTAATTAAGTCATATAATTTAATTAAGAGAATAAATTCTATCTGCAAAGATTAATTTATTTTATTAATTGAATTAATTGACTAATTAATTCAGAATTAATATTAAGGTTTTTCAGGTTTTTAATTGATTTAAAATATGTTATTAATTCATAAAGACAACTGATTGTATTAGTATGACAATCGGTATGACAATCAATAGTCATACCGAAAGTCATGCTAACTCAAAAGGATTGTCTTAACAGATTTTTTATTACATTAAAATCTATTTTTAATTCAGTAAGACAATCTGATTTTGAACTACTATGACAATCGGTATGACAATTGATAGTCATACCGAAAGTCTTGCTAGTTCATTCTGATTATCTTGCCAGCTCAAAGAGATTGTCATGCCAATACATTCTACTCGACTGTTGGATTAAATAAAAAGCAGCAGAAGACATTCAAAAGAAATAAAAAAAACAGAACACACAAGTCAAGAGAAAAAGCAGCAGAAAACAAAGTCACAACATTTTATTCTTCATCTGCTTTATTCAAGATCAAAATTCTAGATTGAAAAGTTAAATCCAATCCACTAGAATTATTTATCTTGTTCTTGTGTATCAATCTAGCGGATTAAAATCCCTAGAACTTAATCTCAAATCGCATTTAGCATTTGATCTTTTAATTGCAAAAATAGAAAAAGTTCATGTCGAATTTATTCTAGATTTGTAATAATTGATTTGAGATTAATCCCTTGTAACCGATACCGTAGTTGTAACACCTTTCAAGTTTAATAAAAGTTTTATTTAAATTGAATTTTGTTTCACATTTTTATTCCGCATATTATTCGATTAAACGGTATTGTTTGCATTCAACCCCCCTTTCTACAGACAAATTGGGACCTAACAATTGGTATCAGAGCCTTCTGATTAACGTACAAATCTAGATCCTAGACTTTTTTGTTTCTTTCACTTCTTGAATTTTTTATTCACTCAAAAAATTCATAATGACTACACAAAAAGTTGGAACCGTTAAAATTCCACTTTTCGATAAAGAAAATTATGTTATGTGGAAGAAGAAGATGCTACTGTTTTTACAAGTGGCTAATTCCAAATATTTGCAAGTGTTAAAGAAGGGTCCAAAAATTCCTATGGTTATTGAACCAGAGGTAATAGAGAATGATGTGGTGATCACCAAAGTGAGAACTTATGTGAAAGATCCTGAGGATTTCTCTCCTGCTGAAATAGAAGAAGCCTCCCTGGATGCTAGCCTTCAATTAATTTTAGTAGATTCCCTTAATCCCTTGATGAATAAACATGTGATGAATTGTAAAGATTCCAAACATATCTGGGAAACTATTGAGATTATTAATGAAGGCACAGAGGAAGTTAGGGAGAACAAGCTAGAAATCCTAACCTCTGAGTATGAATACTTTAAATCCAATCCAGGAGAAGGAATCACTGAAGTGTTTGAGAGGTACAATGCATTGATCAACAACCTGAACATTAATGGTAAATACTATTCCATCAGGGAGGTCAACAAAAAGTTCCTTTTAACACTGCCAACTCATCTCGAACATAGAATCACTGCCATAAGAGAAGCAAGAGATCTGAGTGAGATTTCTTTGGAAAGGCTCTATGGTGTGTTAAAGACTTATGAGTTGGAGCAGATTCAGCAGAAGGAAGTTTACGGGAAAGGAAGAGTGGTCAGCACGTCTACTGCTCTAGTAGCTGATGAACAACAACAAAAACCACAATATCAACAACAATCTCAACAGTCAGAAAGAATGGTACAGTCTTCCAAGGTTGAAGATAATGTGATAGTAGCAGAATTTGATCCTCCTACTATAAATCAATCAGGAGATGATTATTATTCCTTGGAAGAACTGGAGCAATTGGAGGATGAGTCAATGGCCCTGATTGTCAAGAGATTCTCAAATGTCAGATTCAAAAGGAATCCCAAGTTCAAGTACAAGTCCAACTACAACAGATTCCAGAAAGGTGGATCTTCATCCTCTAACACCAGCAGTGGTGGGTATAAAACAGGGATGGTTGATCGAAGCACCATTCGATGCTTCAACTACAATGAGTTGGGACACTTTGCCACAGAATGCAGGAAGCCAAAACAAGAAAGGAAGAACTCTTACGATTCTAATCAAAAGAGTAAATCTGAAAGGGCTTACCTGGCAAAGAGAAGAAGCTGGGATGATACTGACAGTGAAGATGAAGAAGTTGGGAATCTTGCTCTCATGGCTAGTGATGCAAACACCTCATCGTCAAGAAAAGAGGTAAAATTTACTGATGCTGAATTAGTTTATCATCTAGGAGGTTCCTTAGATTGTGCTCGTCGTGATAATGAATTGTTAAATCAACAAATCAAAGACCTTGAGAAAGAGGTCAATGAATTAAGACTTGTGCACATTAATCAAGATAAATTAAAAGAACAAGTATCTTTTCTAGAGAATAGAGTTGACTGTTATAGACAACTTGAAACTATTCTCAAAGACAAGATCACCGGTCTTGAGGTTAAGGTTAAAGCTTACTTTAATTCTTGTTCGAAGTCCAAAGAGTTTTACAATAAGCAAGCTGTTAATCAAACATCTGGTATAGGTTATGATTACAATGCTGCTATTGGAAAATTAGGCATAAACTCCCCTCCTCATGTCTGTGCTAAAGGCAGGGAAGTACCACATGTGCTTAAGGGTGTTGATGAACCCCTCTATAAAGAATCAATTGCTGAACCATTTGATGAGACCACTTTTATTATTCAAGAAGAAATCCGTGCTGAAGATAATGCTAATGAGAAAGTTGTCTCCAAGTCAAGTGTGTCAAAAGTTCCAGTCAAGGTTGTGAAAGCAACTGAGACTAACTCAGACACACATGAGTTGGATAACACAAATGCCATGTCTACCATGCATAAGTTGCCTATTGTTAATCCTTCTCATAAAGCATGTGGTGTTCCTGATTGTATGTCTTGTGCTTTTAATATGATGTTTGCTTATTTTAATGGTAAGCATGTTTCTAATGATAAGACTACTCCTCGTCAGCATGTGAATAATAGAAAGAATGATAGGTCTAAGACTGCTAGTCCTCCTAAAGCTAGAAAGGAGACATTTGTGCCTAAGCCTAAACAGAAATTTGTCAAGGCTGTTCACAAGGTCAAATGTTCAGTCATTGAGAACGTTGAGAATATTAAAATTAAGAATGTTGTTTTGCCTGATAAAGGCCAATTTTACAAGTATGTCGGACCCAGCCAAGCTTGGGTTCCGAAGAAGGTCTAATCCATTTGTATTGCAAGGCATTAAACAGGTACAACCGGTAGTGTAGATTCTTGACAGCGGATCGTCAAGACATATGACCGGAGATAGAGCCCTGCTATCAAATGTGGTTGAGAAAGCTGGCCCAGTGGTTACCTTTGGAGATAACAACAAAGGTTTAATGGAGGGATATGGCTGTTTGCTAGCTGGAAATGTTATCATTAAAAATGTGTATGTTGTGCAAGGACTTGAACACAATCTACTGAGCATTAGTCAGTTCTGTGACAACGGCTACAATGTTTTATTCGATAAGCTGAAGTGTCAGATTCTACACAAGAAAAGTGAAAAACCCTCCTTAATGGGAATCCAGAAAGGAAATCTGTTCGTTGCTGACATGAACTCTGGAAGCAATCCTGAAGTCAATTGCTTCTATGCAAAGGCATCATCAGATGACAGTTGGCTATGGCACAAGAGACTTTCTCATCTAAATTTCAAAACAATGAATTCTCTTGTAAAAAGAGAATTGGTAAGAGGTCTGCCTCAGCTGGAATTCTCTCCAGAAGGACTATGTGAGGCTTGCCAGAAAGGAAAGTCAAAGAAAGCAAGTCACAGAGGCATGACATATCTTCCATAACTGGTGTTCTGCAATTATTGCACATGGATTTATTTGGAACAGTTAATGTCCTTTCGATGTCAAAGAAGTGTTACTGTCTTGTGATAGTTGATGACTATTCCAAGTATACGTGGGTTTTATTTCTTCACTCTAAGGATGAAACACCACAAGTTGTGATTGATCATATCAAAATGATTGAGTTAGATTCTAACGTCCCTGTTAGAGCAATAAGGTCAGATAATGGAACAGAATTCAAGAATTCACTTCTCAATGGATTCTGTACAGACAAAGGGATTACCAGACAATTTTCAGCTCCTAGAACCCCTCAGCAAAATGGAGTGGTAGAAAGGAAGAATCGTACATTGATTGAAGCTGCAAGAACGATGTTAAGTGAATCAGGTCATCCAATGTACTTTTGGGCTGAAGCTGTCAATACTGCATGTTATACTCAGAATCGAACTCTAATCAACAAAGACTTCATGAAAACTCCTTATGAGATTTTGAATGAACAGAAACCTTCTATCAAATACTTTCATGTATTTGGTGCCAGATGCTTCGTGCTCAAGGATGGAGATGAGCGTCGTGGTAAATTCGAGGCAAAGGCATATGAGGGTATTTTTGTGGGATATGGAAGAAGATCATACAGAGTGTATATCATTGATCAACACAAAGTAACTGAAAGTGTCAATGTTACATTTGATGACACTAAACTCCCTAGTATCCAAACTGAAGATCCTTCTGAGAAACTGAAGTTTGATGATATGTCAGATTCAGAATCAGAACATGGTCAAGAACCTGGGGTTGTTGCTGGTGAAGAACCTGTTAATCATGATGATACTCAAGGTAATAGTGATGGAAACTTTGGCAACAATGGAGATACCACTGCTACTGATGGAGAATCTTCAAGTCAACATGGCAACAACTCAGGGGGAGATGCTGAAGGATCATCTAGTAGGACACAACATCACAATGAATTTCAAGGCAAATCATCAAGATCAAATCTTCCAAGATAGACTGTCTGGAATAAAGCTCACCCTTTCGAGTTGATTATTGGTGATCCAGATGTTGGAGTCAGAACTAGACGTGCTACTCAAAATGAGTGTCTGTTCTCAGGATTTCTTTCTGAGATGGAACCTAAGAAGATTGAAGAAGCACTAACTGATCCAGATTGGGTGATTGCTATGCAAGATGAACTCAATCAGTTTGAAAGTCAACAAGTTTGGAAACTGGTACCTAGACCTACACACAAGAAAGCTGTTGGTACTAGGTGGGTATTCAGGAATAAACTAGATGAAGATGGTGTGGTTACAAGAAACAAGGCAAGACTGGTAGCAAAAGGGTATTCTCAAGCTGAAGGCATTGATTATGATGAAACCTATGCTCCAGTGGCTAGACTTGAGGCCATCAGGATATTTCTGGCATTCGCAGCATTCTCAAACTTTAAAGTTTATCAAATGGATGTCAAGAGCGCCTTTCTGAATGGAAAGCTGGATGAAGAGGTATATGTAGAGCAACCTCCTGGTTTTGAAGATCCAGATCATTTAGATTTTGTCTTCTTTCTGTTCAAGGCTATCTATGGGCTAAAACAGTCTCCAAGAAAATGGTATGACACTCTCTCTGAATTTCTTATTGAAAATAGCTTTATTAGAGGTGTCATAGACAAAACTCTCTTTTCTAAAAAACATAAGAATGATACTATATTAGTCCAAGTCTATGTGGATGATATAATATTTGGGTCTACTAATGATAATCTCTGTAAGAGATTTGCTAAGTTAATGCACAGCAAGTTTGAAATGAGCATGATGGGAGAGCTGAAGTTCTTTCTTGGATTACAAGTAAATCAAAGGTTAGATGGAACATTTATTTGTCAATCCAAGTATCTCAAGGAACTCCTCAAAAAGTACAATCTAGAGGATTCTGCATCAGTAAGGACTCCATCAACTACAGCTGTCAAGCTTGGACCATGTGAAAACTCCATTAAGGTAGATGTCACAAGCTACAGAGGTATGATTGGCTCGTTACTCTATCTTACTGCAAGTAGACCAGATATTATGTATGCTACATGTTTATGTGCAAGGTTCCAAGCGGATCCTAGAGATATTCATCTCGTTGCTGTTAAACGAATCTTAAGATATCTTAAGGGAACACCAAATCTAGGTATTTGGTACCCTAAAGAATCTGGTTTTAACCTTGTTGGATATACAGATTCAGATTACGCAGGAAGTGTTGATAGGAAAAGCACCTCAGGGAGTTGTCAATTCCTAGGAAGCAGGCTAGTCTCATGGTACAGCAAGAAACAACAAACAGTTTCCAACTCAACGGTCGAGGCTGAATATATTGCTGCTGGAAGCTGCTGTGCTCAGATCTTGTGGATTAGGAACCAGCTACAAGACTATGGCTCTGTATTGAACAAAATTCCTATTTTATGTGACAATACAAGTGCAATAGCCATCACCAACAACCCTGTGCAGCACTCGAGGACAAAGCACATTGACATCAGGTATCATTTTATTATAGAGCACGTCATGAGTGGTACTGTTGAACTATTTTTTGTTCCAACAGAAGAACAAATAGCAGATATTTTCACTAAACCACTTGATGAATCCACATTTACCAGATTAGTTGGTAAATTGGGCATGTTGAATAGTTTTAGTGATTAATTTAGTTAATATCTGAGATCTGTTCTTGAATGAATTTACAAATGAATTTTTCATAAATGAAAAATTCATTTGCAAATTTATTTTATCATTTTATCATATTTCTTGCTTATTTCTATGGAATTTTTATTATCTTATCTTATTTATTTACTCAAATTGTTAATTTTAATGTCTCAGAATATTTTATTTTCTCTAAAAATATTTTTCTATGAATTTAATTTGTTAAAATTCAAAAGAAATCTATTTTTGGACTGAAAATATTATTATCTCTGAAATATTTTAATTATTTTAATTTTGTAAATATTTTATGAATTATTACTAAGTTATATAAGTCTTTATTTCAGTACATATTTATATATATGTGTGTTTCTGTGTTTAAAGCTGATATGACAATCGGCAAGACAATTGAAATTGTCTTGCTGAAAGTCATTTCAGTTTAAATTTTGTTTATTATGTTAATCAGTATAGTTTTATACTGGCAAGATAATCGGTATGACTATCAATTGTCTTGCCAGTTATAAACCTTATATATAATTATTTTCCTTTTATTTTATACTGGTATGACAATCGGTATGACTATCAGATTGTCATACCAGTTATATATATTTAGTATTTATTATTTTTATTACTCCTATTTCTAATTTGTTTTTGCCTTGTAAGACTATCGGTATGACAATCGGTGAGACAATCCCGGATTGTCATACCAGTTATACTACTTAACCTGTTTTTGTGTGTGTTTTAAGTTTCATCAGTTCATTTTCTTTGTTTTTCAAAAATTTCAACAATTTTTCCTTCTTTCTCTATCTCTCTTCGATTCAACCACAGTCACCATTGTTTCTTGCTCGAGTTTTTACTCAGCATACAAAAATCATCACTCCTGTGATATATACATACAAGTATATACATACAGAAGTGCTGTTGGATTTTTGTTAAAAGAAATCAATCAAATCAAAATCAGTTTATGTTTTTTTGATTTTGGGTATTTTTTTATTTTATTTTATTTTTAATTTCTGATTTGTGTCTTTTGATTTCTCAAAACTGTGTTTGTGAGTTAGGAATTTTAACGAGATACATTCATGTCTAAATTTTTTGATTATAATTAATTTAATTCGAATTATTAAATTAATTTAATTAATTCGAATTTTCTTAATATTATTCTTAAAATTCTGAAAGTGTGTGTCTTATTATTATTTTAAATGGCTCTCAATTTCCAAATTATTGCGCATAATCAGGTTGGTTATTTTAATCCGGAAAAATGTGATGTGGAAAAATTTAAGCCTTGGATTAGATTTTTAAATGACCATTCAATTGTTAGCTCTGCTATTAAATCAAATATGATTTTAAATGTCGATCTGCTTAGACTGATTTGCACAACCTCTACTGTGGCCGATGATTCAAAATCTTTTTCATTCACCGTGGCAAACACACAGTATGTGGTTAATGAAACAGTAGTCAATCAAGCGTTAAATTTTCCATTGGACAATTTCTGTAATTTACCCTCTGAAAATGATATCACAAACTTTTTCCATGCTATTCACTATCAGGGGGTGATCAATTTAACCAAACTTTCAAAATCCAATTTGGTGTCTGAATGGGATATTTTCTTCGATACACTTTCTAAGGTGTTTGCCAACTGCACTAAATCCAACTTTCACAACATCACTTCCACTCTGCAGTATATTGGTCTTGCGGTTGTTTTCAATCAAAGGATCAATTTTGGCAAACTACTTTTTCCCATTCTATTGAGACGTCTCACTACTACTTTACGTGATCATTCTACAAATCGTAGGGTATCATGTTACTATGCTCGTTTTCTCATGCTTATAGCAGATCATCTTCTCACACCTGAACATAAAGCCCTTTTTGCTAACTCTGCAGTAACCGAACCCCCTCCAGTAAGCAAAAAGATTTACACCCGCCAAGACACAACCTTTAAATTCATGCAAGTTCCAGTACTTGTATCTACTTTCATGGCCACTTATATTCCTTTACCTATTTTCAATCTTCCCGGTCATGAACAACAACCTCAACCTCCAGTGGTTCAAGCCACCCAGGCTCCTCCAACATCAGATGCTCTTCCATTACAGGTAGTAATTCCTCACTCTCACTCCATTCCTACTTCTGTTGAAAGACCCTCAGTGGTTGATAGGGCTGACCATGAAGTTGTAGAACCACAGCTTCAATCCCAGGTCATAGAGCCAAACACAGAGTCACATTCTATCTCAACCTTTCCCCCACTGTCTAAAATGTTACCCAGAAGGTTAATAGGAAGTAGTGCATTGTTAAATGTGAGTGAACCCTCAGCTCTGCCTCCTCCAAAGAAAAGAAGAACTTATACTGAGGCATCTGAAAGCCCATCCTTGTCCTCCCAACAGGACATGGACTTTGAAATGGCCAATGAACAGTTACTAGAGACATTCTCTCAACAGGATGAATCTATTGAAATTTGCCATAGGGCCATGGCATCTTGTACTGAGTCAAGCACAATTCCATTACTCACAATGGAACCATACATATCCACAGATGATACTCAGGACACAGAGCGAGGAGTGCACATAGAGTCTGTTACTGTAATAACCCCAATTTTTGGAAATTTTTGAAACCCTTATGAATAGTGTTTTTGCTGAATGAGAAAACTGTTCATGCCACGCTATGTAGGGGTTCTGTTATTGATCTTATGGGATATTATTAGTACTCTATGTGGTATATAAGTGTATGTAAAGATCGTCAGAATCCAATTCTGAACACTTTGATTTTTCCCGGAAATCCACTAGATACGGAGAGAATTGAGTATAAGGTAACAGGATAAAAAGGATTTAAATTAAAGGATTATAAGAGAGGATCATAAAAGGAATACAATATATTGAGAAAGGTTAAGGGAACCTAAGTAATAAGATCCCGGGTATGATCCCTCAAACGATAAACGAGAACGAAAGATAAGCGGACCGTAAAACAAATAAGTGACCAAGAGACAAGCTTGTACAAGAAGCCAGGGATTGTGACATCATCAAACCACAAGGTGTGGACAAGTGGGAGCATTATGACATGTGCAAGGTGACATAGGCATGACAAGAAAGGAAGGAGATGTGGTGACTTTTTAACCACACAAAATCAAGGGCAACTAGGTAATTTACTAAATCAAACACAAAAACCAAGCCAACCAAGCCAAGCAAAATCATTTTCATCAAAATAAAAAAGAAACCAAGGCATGGTTCATCATGCTCTCGGCTTTTACTATTGCAAATGGGCAAAAATTTCAAAAATTCAAGATCCAAGCTTCCTAAATTGGTGAGTAAATTCCCTAATCATCTTCATGCTTAGTTAGGGCTATATCATGAGTTTAATCCATTAATTCCTTCTCAATATTCTTCATTTAATCAAAGAAGAAGACTATGAATAGTGTTTTCAAGTTTTTAACTTGAAGTTTTTCTTGTTTTTCTTGAAGATCCAAGCTTTCCTAAGACTTCTCAAAGCTTCTTAAGGCTTCCTAGCTCCTCCCACCACTTCAAGGAAGGTATACCATCTCCAAACCCTAGATCCCTATGTATAATAAGATGATTTTAATTAGTAGGATGATATTGTAGCTTGTTGTTGTGATTTAGAGTTTGGGATTTGGAACGGTAGTGAAATGGAATGGTAAATGTTGTGGTTTTGATTAAAAGAACTTAAGTATGATTAAAGTTAAGCTTAGGCATAAGTATGAATGATTAAATTGAATTGGTTGGGGTTGTTATGATGTGATAAGGATGGATGTTGGTTGTATGTTGGATTTGAGGTTGGTTTGTGGTTGGTTTTGAATGGCTTAAAATTGGGAAATCGCGTAAACATAGTCGTCGTAACGTCCGATTTTCTTTGGACTGTTTTTGTGCATAGCATTAGGACCCGAGAACCCCCTGCTAGATTATGACCACTGCCATGTTTAGATAGCTCATGTTACAAGCTTCGTTTTGATATGTAGTTCGTTCGATTCCGATGCACGGTTTAGGAGAAACGACCGTTTCAAGTAACGGCGTTTCGCGAACGAAACTTTTCCCCTCGCCTTACTTTGAAACATAGGTTAAAGACCAAAAAGGGTTAATTAATGTATGAAACATTTATGGTAAGTGTGTTAGGCAGTTGGTAAGACACTCGCGAAGGAATCGCTTTAAAACTCGTAAAGGTTAAATTATTAAAAATGGTGGAGCCGAGGGTACCCGAGTGACTTAAGCGAATCAGTGAGCGCAAAACAAGCGTTAGAGTCTAAGTTAGTTAAAGTATAGATTTACAAGTGATTTTGGTTTAATTCCAACTTACTTGTTGTTTATAGGTTACCAGACTCGTCCCGAGCCTTTTATCACCCCAAGTCGCTCAGGCAAGTATTCTATCCGTTATACTGTTGTTGTGATGTATACATTTGTATGTGCATGATCTTGCGATAAATGCATATTGGTTAATTAGCAAATGTTGCGATATATTGAAGCATGCTGATCTGGTATATATATATGCATGCCTGTCTCATATTCTTGAGTTATATATCTGTTGGTTCAGTTGATAATACCTATGCTAGAGGATAGCGGTAACTTGCATATACCCTTAGTATAGGGACCCAAAGGTGAAAATATTTTCTAAAACCGGGAGTCGAGGATCCCGAGTAGATTTTGTATATATGGATATGGATATATATATATATATATTTATATATATATATATGGTTATATTTTTCTAAACTATTAATCGAATAAGGTTTATTCGATAACTTTAACTTTATTTTATTATTGAATATTATTTTGAATATAATTCGAAGGCGTATGACTCCTTTTATTTATTTATTTGAATATTATTTGAATATTCATTCGAGGACTTATGACTCCTTTTATTTTATTAATGAATATTATTTTGAATATTCATTCGAGGGCTTATGACCCTTTTATTTATTTATCTGAATATTATTTGAATATTCATTCGAGGGCTTATGACTCTTTATATTATTTATTGAATATTATTTGAATATTCATTCGAGTGCTTATGACTCTTTATATTATTTATTGAATATTATTTGAATATTCATTCGAGGGCTTATGACTCAGTTTATATTATTTATTGAATATTTCTGAATATTCATTTGAGGATCTATGACTCCGATTATTTGCTGAGATATATTCTTTATTTTATTAAAGAATAAGGTGTAAATAATCAAACTTATTTTCGATTATTCAAATAAAGATAGTACTTTTATATAAGTATATCTTTGGTTATTTAATATCCATTTCAAGTATAAGTTTTAATACTTCTACTTCGATTATTTTTATAAGGATTATCTTTATGAGAATATTATTTAAATAATAATATTCAGGCATTTTTCTAAATATACTGGGGACTGATTTACTTCATTAAATCAGCTTTACTCCAAACACTCTTTAAAGTGTTTTCGAGTCTTCAAAATGATTTTTAAAAGTTAGAGCGGATCCCAAAACTCATTTTTATATTTAAGATCTTCCTTTTTAAGGGGATTTAAATACTCGCTCAAAACCTGGGGAATCCGGCTCTGTGGTGTAATTTATATTCGCAACAAGGTTGCTGGTTTGATAAATGAATTGATTACTTACCCAATATTCGGGAAGTAAAATTCTTGGAACAAGTTAATCCATTAACAGGCATCGCCTGGGAAATATCGGTGAGTTTTCCTTTCCAACTAGATACGACTTCTTGGTGAAGCCGTATCAACAAGTTTCTACTTGGGGAAAGGGGGAACGAGCTTTACGTTTCAGAGTCATGGATTTCATCTGAACTAGGAGTGGCATAAGTGGCCGAGTAGCGCCGGCCCAGCCTTATTATATTGGCCCAAATGGCCTGGAAGTTCCGCTAAGGCGGTCCATTCCTTAGGAGTTCAGTGTTCGGTTGACAAGTAAATCCGACAGGTTCTCCTCTACATGTAGAAAATGGTGGGGTTGCACTACTACGACTGATCATCGTAAGTGGTCTTCCTGGCGCGGCAAACTCCCGTAATGAGTTCATCATCCAATTGGATAATTTCTGCAACACTACCCAGAGCACTTCGATAGAAAGGCTACGGTTGGGCGATTGTTGAGTGTTGGCAGGGTCAAGTTTTCAAAATGATGTTTACATCAAATGAAGTATCTCGTAACTTCATTTTATTTTGATGATATTTTAAAAGATTTAATTTATTCAAATCTGGTCTTGTAGTCTCATCTATGTGATGAACTGTTGAAAGCTCATTATACTTTGAACAGTGGTAGTTCAAGTAGCTTCATAAATGATATAGTATAGTGAAGTATTTGGTAACTTCATCCCTTGTTTCTACTTATATCTAGTAAGTAATTATCTTACTCGTGATAAAAGATTCTAGTAAGTATCCATTTAGATACTTATATTATTGTTATCACTACATATTATCTTGCGAGCTGTAAGGCTCACTCTTGCTTTATTTCTTCATCACACAACAACAGTTAGGAAAGATGGCCAGACTCCAGCAGACCCAGTGCAAGCGCGTGGGAAGCATCCCGCGTCTTCCCGATGATGTTGTGGCTGCTATAGCTGCAGAGGTAGATCTATTGGTAGATCAGGCATTCTATTTTTGAGAATCAAATTATGTATAATTATAACTTGGGGCAGATAATGGCAATTAACTGTAAATTTATCAAGTAATCATTTTGGGTTGTAATAACTTTTAAATTGTGGATTCAAAGACTTGTACTTATTTAAATTTCATCTCTGAGACTATAACGGGTTGTGGTGTGTGTTAGTGTGGGGTCACAGCATAAGGTTATTATTATTAATTAAGTGAAGTGATATTGTGGAAAGAAAGACCTTGACGACCCGGATCCCCGACCCCGGATCTGGGGGTGTTACAGAAATGGTATCAGAGCTAAGCGTTATAAACCTCAGAGATGATGGGACGTTAAGATAATAAGTTCACCAAGATAATAAGAACTCTTGCCAAGTTCATAGTCGGACTACCTAACGTAGTACTGACAGTTAAAACCCTTATGGGAACCCTTATAAATGTAGCGATAGAAGCGTAGTTCGTTATCGTATAGAGTAGCGGGACTCCGAACCCTGAGGTTGAGGAGCAACAGCGCGATGATGTTTTATTACTAATTGGAGATCGAATTGTGGATCCGATAGAGTGTCCTAATGCAGGACCGGATGATGTTGATATTGAGGATGTAGCGGTTGAGGATGTTGTCCTAGAAGGGATAGTTGCTGAGAAGGATCCCATGGAGGATCCTGACAAGAATGAATAAAGGACCACTGATGAATTGATGACCATGGTTAGGTCGACTACCAGAGGTAGGATTGGTCGGTCACTACCAGAGGTTCGTTCAAGTTTGTAAAGACAGTAGCCCCTTTAACGCGGCTTACTCATAAGACTGAGAAGTTCGAATAGGCAGAGAAATGCGAGAACAGCTTTTAAGAACTGAAGCAAAGGTTGGTGACGGCCCCTATGTTGGCGTTGCCGGAGGGAAAAAGGAGATTTTGTGATTGGTAAGTGACGCTTCGCATAAGGAATTAGGGTGCTTCTTATATAGCACAGCAAGATAATCGCGTCTGCGTCAAGACAATAAAGGGAATTTACAATTCGATATCCCCACCCATGAGCTTGGGCTCGTGGCAATAGTTTTGCCCTAAAGATTTGAGGCACTACTTGTATGGAGAGAAGTGTGAGATTCACAAACCATAGGAGCTCTAGTACATTCTTACGTAGAAAGAGCTCAACATACGCCAGAGGAGGCGGTTAGAGCTAATCAAGAATTATGATTGGGAGATTCTTTATCATTCGGGGAAAGCCAATATGGTGGCTGATGCCCTTAGTAAAAAGGAGAGACTCAAGATGATAATGTCTTTTGGAGAGTTTATAAAAGATTTTGAGAAAATGGAAATAGTAGTGAAGGTAACCGGAGCCGGTACCGAAAAGTTGTTTGAGATAGCAATACAACCCGAATTATTGGAAAAGAACATATTGTGCCAGTAAAAGTGATGAATGAAGGCAGAGAGCCAACAAATAGATATGAGATTAATACCGAGAGAGATGATAAGGGAATAATGAGGTATTCCTATAGAATTTGGGTTCCAAATGTTTAAGAGCTTAAAGATGAAATCTTAGATGAAAGCTAGTTTGAGGAATAAGAGTTAGAGCAAACCCTGAACGTGATAGTCAGGGAGGTTGCCACCAAGACAAAAGGAACCCATAACATGATGAAGTGGAAAATGAGGATTTAAATTATGTAAGATGACCCCAATTATGGGGAGTAGGAAGAAATATTTGGACTGAGGAAACAAAAGTCGAGTAAGGAAAGGAGACCCGAGATGGTACCCCTATACGACAATTCATGGACCTGTCTAAAGAGAACTTAGACTATTATCCCCAACCACCACCCTGAGAAGACAGTGCGGTGGGAAATTCTTTCATGACCTTTAAGTCGCTAAGCTCTCAGAGTTCCAAGGAACAAGCTGACCCAGTCGAGGCAAGAGCCTGGCTAAAGGAAATAGATGAATCATTTGAGACTCTAAATGATTGACGAACCACAAAAGACTGTTTTGTCACTTACCCTCCTAAGAGAGAGACCACCTGCTGGTGAAAGACCAAGAAAGGCACGGAGCCAGAGGTTAGAATAAACTGATTTAAGTTCAGTCAATTGTTTTCGGGAAAGTAATTCCCAAGGTTATGGAGATAGTGTAAAAGCTTTAGAGCCAGAACAAAGGCAGACGAGTATGATGAATTATGAATCTAAGATGTAAAAGTTGTCAAGATTCGTTCTGTAGACACGAATCCAGAATGACGGGATGTTTGAAATCAATGCTTATGTTGTGTTGGTTCATGAAATAATGATAAGAGAAAGGAATATAACGGCAATAGAGTTTGAGGAATGACAAGGGAGTTGGGTATGAGGAAACCCTAAAGACTCATAGCAATAGAAATAGAAAAGTATGTAATCGTCAGGGTGATGATGATCCACCATGAGTTAAAATTGATGGTTGAAGGCATAAGAGATACATATATTGTACCCCCTTTAAGTTGGGAGGATTCGAGGAAACCTTGAGATAGTTCGAAGGATAAATATTGAGACACGGATAGACTGAGGAGACAAGAAAGTAAGAAATCAGGAAAAAATTTGGATAAAGGAAGTGACCTTCAATAATGTGAAATGTAAGACCGGTGGCTCGATACCCAGAAAGGGAGACGCCAGGTATGAAAGATATCCCAACATTGAGGTGACTGTTGAGATAAACAACAAAAGTAAATAAGGAATTATTAAGAAGAAGTTCACGTTGAACACGACCAATATCTTCCAGAACATCCTTGTTATCATTACCAAATTAGGCAAGACAAGCGGATAACCGTTGTTATCTTTTGGAGGCCATATGAATTGACCTCAATTTGAATAAGGATGTTATTATGAAGTTAGGTATAGACTATCGAGGTGGGAATGATGAATATGATAATCTATCAAGGAAATATGACTTGATTTATTCGTGGAAGGATGCAGGTACCTTTTAAAGGTGGAATTAAGGATAGAACATTGGTAACTTAAAATGAATCCTAGGGGACTGCATAAAGGTTGGCATGTCACCCTTAATAGGGACAGTATGAGTTTTGACAGTATGATTGGGAAAGGGTTAAGGTAACAACAACCTTTAAGAATCAGTGGAGAAATTTTTTCAAAAGTATATAGACAATGATTCTAGTATTAGTATATGGTATTTTAATATGCCCTATATCTAGGGAATACAGGAGGAACGATTCAAGGATAACCTTAGAGGTTTTGCAATGAGAAAGGTAATATTCAAAATTCTCAAGAATAGAAATGTTGATAAAGGAAATATGACGTAATTATAATGATGCCAAGTGAGGCACGTGTTAAACCACGAGAAGGTATGGATCAAACCAATAATGGTCGAAATTGTTCAGGGCAATTAGGACTTAAGATAAAAGATGTTCTAATTATGATTGAGAGTCAGTCATGACAGTGATTAACCTCTAAAGACTGAGGCAATAACTTATGGAAAAATGGTGATTTTTTTTTACTCATCAGATTTTAAGGAAAACATCTTCACATAAGCTATGATTGAAATAAGGTGGAAAATTTATTTGGAGGTGGTTAAAATGACATTGACTGTAAGGAAATTTTACTATCAGGAAAGGCCAAAGAGGTGGCCGACACTTTAAAGGTAAGAGGATAATTATAGGCGCTTGTGCCAAAGGAATACCGTGATGATGGTTAAAGCTATGCAGATTGTATTATGGTTTGGAAGATTGACATTCCTTCTGATGACTGTGCAATACCCAACCGTAATAGTAGTTGGCAAAGGTTTAATTCGTGTAATCGCCATGAACGGGCTATCTATCTTAGGAGGTACTATCTTGAGAATAAGCCAGGACCATGTTTCCAAAAGGACTAGGCGAACCTTTGAGTTAAGTCTTCTATTTAAGGCATATGATTAAAAATGGTATTAACCTGCTATCGTTGCTTTGATTGAAACTCTTCTGCAATTTTATCTGCTTCATGTCATGAAAGTACGTCAGAGTTTGGAGTGTTCTTCATGAATTGTGATTGGTGGTTATGTTAACTCCTTAGGAGAATTAGATACGAGATGTATGGACTCCGTATGGTTAGCTATTAAGACTTCATGGAAAATGAATGACTACAGTAGGTCAGTGGTGGACCATAGTAAGGCAGCAATGATTCTGCGAGTAATGAGCTGATTACAACCGTGAGAGTTGTATTGGAATGGGTGTTGAGATTGAGTACCACTAATCGGGTAGTGGTAGTGTATAAGTTATCATTGATAGACTAATTAAGTAGAGTATCTACCTATTGAATATTTATTATTTCTTATCAATAGAGAGCCGTATTATTATACGAGGAAGGTTGCGATGCAAGCATAGAATTCTAGTAACGATGATGTCTAGAATGAGATCCCAGGTTCGATTTTCGATATCGAGGGAGTTTCAAAGGTAATTGTGTATAAGCTAGAGGAAGTGCATGGGTCCATAGAATGATGGACGAAATAGCAAATATTTAGGCATGTGAAATACGATGCTATAATACTTGATGTTGATATAAATACATATATGTTTTGTTCTCCTATGACAAACCTCTATAGTTCAGAGGTAGATTCCAAGCCAGATATTTTATGGCAATATTTTTACATATATATACAATTCTCTTCAGTTCGCTCTTTTCTCTTCTTTTCATTTCATGTGAGCTGAGAAGAACAACCCTTCCAGAAGGGGAGGTATTGCCGAATGACTATCTATCTTTGTGATAGAAGCCTAGTAGGATACCGCATGTTGTTTAATTGCTTGTCAAGTACTAAAGGCTGGCCACCTTCTGTACTAACTATGCGATATAACAAGTGTTCATGATCATAGTGATCTCTCAACAAATTCCTTTACTTCTATTTGATTGATCAAATTTTGGAAAATAGAAACAACTGAAAAATGAGTAATAAAGTGGTGGTAGTATGCGGAATGGAAACACATTCGTGATACTAAGGTTGACGTGGTTATTAAAAGGTTATAGAACGCTAACGAGCAAAAGTATAACCAGTATAATATTAAGAACGGAAGGTGATAGCGATTACGAACTGGAAAAGAATGGGTATTGAGAAGCAAAAGCTATAATGATTAGAAGCTATGATGAGAGTCTGTGTAATAGACTTGAAAGAATTTGGAATGATCACTTAACGCGGATTAAGTTATCTTACGACAATAGATCATATGTCATTATCGAGATGTCGCCTTATGAGATCCTTGAGGGAAGACAATGTCGATCTCCCTTATGTTAGGATGAAGTTGTAGAGCGCAAGATGCTCAGACCAGTAGTGGTCCAAAGGACCAAGGATATAATAGATCTAATCAGAGGATGGCTGGTAGTAGCCCAAGATGGACATAAAAAGTATGTTGATTTGACACGAAAGGACAAGGAATGGGAAGTAGGGGACCTAGTGCTGTTATAGGTATCCCTTGGAAAGGATTGATGAGGTTCGGAAAGAAAGGAAAGCTAAGTCTACAATTTGTTGGACCCTTGGATATATTAAGACGATTGGGAAGTTAGCATATGAGCTAGCCCTAACCCCGAACATGTAGCAGGTCGTAACGTATTTCACGTATCAATGTTAAGGAAGTGTAATTCAGATGCCAGATAAATAGAGGCATATGAGCGCATAGATATGCAACCCGACGTAACCTATATGGAGCAACCAGGAAGGGTTATAGAGTGAAAAGGAACAAGTGCTTAGGAGAAGGATTATCAAACTAGGCAGAGTTTGGTGGTAGAACCACAATGTGGGAAAATTGACTCGAGAGTTAGAAAGTGTAATGCTAAGCAAGTATCCCCATTTGTTTTCTATCTGATTCCGGGACGGAATCCTTTTAAGGAGGGGAGACTGTAATAACCCCAATTTTTGGAAATTTTTGAAACCCTTATGAATAGTGTTTTTGCTGAATGAGAAAATTGTTCATGCCACGCTATGTAGGGGTTCTGTTATTGATCTTATGGGATATTATTAGTACTCTATGTGGTATATAAGTGTATGTAAAGATCGTCAGAATCCAATTCTGAACACTTTGATTTTTCCCGGAAATCCACTAGATACGGAGAGAATTGAGTATAAGGTAACAGGATAAAAAGGATTTAAATTAAAGGATTATAAGAGAGGATCATAAAAGGAATACAATATATTGAGAAAGGTTAAGGGAACCTAAGTAATAAGATCCCGGGTATGATCCCTCAAACGATAAACGAGAACGAAAGATAAGCGGACCGTAAAACAAATAAGTGACCAAGAGACAAGCTTGTACAAGAAGCCAGGGATTGTGACATCATCAAACCACAAGGTGTGGACAAGTGGGAGCATTATGACATGTGCAAGGTGACATAGGCATGACAAGAAAGGAAGGAGATGTGGTGACTTTTTAACCACACAAAATCAAGGGCAACTAGGTAATTTACTAAATCAAACACAAAAACCAAGCCAACCAAGCCAAGCAAAATCATTTTCATCAAAATCAAAAAGAAACCAAGGCATGGTTCATCATGCTCTCGGCTTTTACTATTGCAAATGGGCAAAAATTTCAAAAATTCAAGATCCAAGCTTCCTAAATTGGTGAGTAAATTCCCTAATCATCTTCATGCTTAGTTAGGGCTATATCATGAGTTTAAGCCATTAATTCCTTCTCAATCTTCTTCATTTAATCAAAGAAGAAGACTATGAATAGTGTTTTCAAGTTTTTAACTTGAAGTTTTTCTTGTTTTTCTTGAAGATCCAAGCTTTCCTAAGACTTCTCAAAGCTTCTTAAGGCTTCCTAGCTCCTCCCACCACTTCAAGGAAGGTATACCATCTCCAAACCCTAGATCCCTATGTATAATAAGATGATTTTAATTATTAGGATGATATTGTAGCTTGTTGTTGTGATTTAGAGTTTGGGATTTGGAACGGTAGTGAAATGGAATGGTAAATGTTGTGGTTTTGATTAAAAGAACTTAAGTATGATTAAAGTTAAGCTTAGGCATAAGTATGAATGATTAAATTGAATTGGTTGGGGTTGTTATGATGTGATAAGGATGGATGTTGGTTGTATGTTGGATTTGAGGTTGGTTTGTGGTTGGTTTTGAATGGCTTAAAATTGGGAAATCGCGTAAACATAGTCGTCGTAACGTCCGATTTTCTTTGGACTGTTTTTGTGCATAGCATTAGGACCCGAGAACCCCCTGCTAGATTATGACCACTGCCATGTTTAGATAGCTCATGTTACGAGCTTCGTTTTGATATGTAGTTCGTTCGATTCCGATGCACGGTTTAGGAGAAATGACCGTTTCAAGTAACGGCGTTTCGCGAACGAAACTTTTCCCCTCGCCTTACTTTGAAACATAGGTTAAAGACCAAAAAGGGTTAATTAATGTATGAAACATTTATGGTAAGTGTGTTAGGCAGTTGGTAAGACACTCGCGAAGGAATCGCTTTAAAACTCGTAAAGGTTAAATTATTAAAAATGGTGGAGCCGAGGGTACCCGAGTGACTTAAGCGAATCAGTGAGCGCAAAACAAGCGTTAGAGTCTAAGTTAGTTAAAGTATAGATTTACAAGTGATTTTGGTTTAATTCCAACTTATTTGTTGTTTATAGGTTACCAGACTCGTCCCGAGCCTTTTATCACCCCAAGTCGCTCAGGCAAGTATTCTATCCGTTATACTGTTGTTGTGATGTATACATTTATATGTGCATGATCTTGCGATAAATGCATATTGGTTAATTAGCAAATGTTGCGATATATTGAAGCATGCTGATATGGTATATATATGCATGCCTGTCTCATATTCTTGAGTTATATATCTGTTGGTTCAGTTGATAATACCTATGCTAGAGGATAGCGGTAACTTGCATATACCCTTAGTATAGGGACCCAAAGGTGAAAATATTTTCTAAAACCGGGAGTCGAGGATCCCGAGTAGATTTTGTATATATGGATATGGATATATATATATATATATTTATATATATATATATATATATGGTTATATTTTTCCAAACTATTAATCGAATAAGGTTTATTCGATAACTTTAACTTTATTTTATTATTGAATATTATTTTGAATATAATTCGAAGGCGTATGACTCCTTTTATTTATTTATTTGAATATTATTTGAATATTCATTCGAGGACTTATGACTCCTTTTATTTTATTAATGAATATTATTTTGAATATTCATTCGAGGGCTTATGACCCTTTTATTTATTTATCTGAATATTATTTGAATATTCATTCGAGGGCTTATGACTCTTTATATTATTTATTGAATATTATTTGAATATTCATTCGAGGGCTTATGACTCTTTATATTATTTATTGAATATTATTTGAATATTCATTCGAGGGCTTATGACTCAGTTTATATTATTTATTGAATATTTTTGAATATTCATTTGAGGATCTATGACTCCGATTATTTGCTGAGATATATTCTTTATTTTATTAAAGAATAAGGTGTAAATAATCAAACTTATTTTCGATTATTCAAATAAAGATAGTACTTTTATATAAGTATATCTTTGGTTATTTAATATTCATTTCAAGTATAAGTTTTAATACTTCTACTTCGATTATTTTTATAAGGATTATCTTTATGAGAATATTATTTAAATAATAATATTCAGGCATTTTTCTAAATATATTGGGGACTGATTTACTTCATTAAATCAGCTTTACTCCAAACACTCTTTAAAGTGTTTTCGAGTCTTCAAAATGATTTTTAAAAGTTAGAGCGGATCCCAAAACTCATTTTTATATTTAAGATCTTCCTTTTTAAGGGGATTTAAATACTCGCTCAAAACCTGGGGAATCCGGCTCTGTGGTATATTTTATATTCGTAACAAGGTTGCTGGTTTGATAAATGAATTGATTACTTACCCAATATTCGGGAAGTAAAATTCTTGGAACAAGTTAATCCATTAACAGGCATCGCCTGGGAAATATCGGTGAGTTTTCCTTTCCAACTAGATACGACTTCTTGGTGAAGCCGTATCAACAAGTTTCTACTTGGGGAAAGGGGGAACGAGCTTTACGTTTCAGAGTCATGGATTTCATCTGAACTAGGAGTGGCATAAGTGGCCGAGTAGCGCCGGCCCAGCCTTATTATATTGGCCCAAATGGCCTGGAAGTTCCGCTAAGGCGGTCCATTCCTTAGGAGTTCAGTGTTCGGTTGACAAGTAAATCCGACAGGTTCTCCTCTACATGTAGAAAATGGTGGGGTTGCACTACTACGACTGATCATCGTAAGTGGTCTTCCTGGCGCGGAAAACTCCCGTAATGAGTTCATCATCCAATTGGATAATTTCTGCAACACTACCCAGAGCACTTCGATAGAAAGGCTACGGTTGGGCGATTGTTGAGTGTTGGTAGGGTCAAGTTTTCAAAATGATGTTTACATCAAATGAAGTATCTCGTAACTTCATTTTATTTTGATGATATTTTAAAGATTTAATCTATTCAAATCTGGTCTTGTAGTCTCATCTATGTGATGAACTGTTGAAAGCTCATTATACTTTGAACAGTGGTAGTTCAAGTAGCTTCATAAATGATATAGTATAGTGAAGTATTTGGTAACTTCATCCCTGGTTTCTACTTATATCTAGTAAGTAATTATCTTACTCGTGATAAAAGATTCTAGTAAGTATCCATTTAGATACTTATATTATTGTTATCACTACATATTATCTTGCGAGCTGTAAGGCTCACTCTTGCTTTATTTCTTCATCACACAACAACAGTTAGGAAAGATGGCCAGACTCCAGCAGACCCAGCGCAAGCACGTGGGAAGCATCCCGCGTCTTCCCGATGATGTTGTGGCTGCTATAGCTGCAGAGGTAGATCTATTGGTAGATCAGGCATTCTATTTTTGAGAATCAAATTATGTATAATTATAACTTGTGGCAGATAATGGCAATTAACTGTAAATTTATCAAGTAATCATTTTGGGTTGTAATAACTTTTAAATTGTGGATTCAAAGACTTGTACTTATTTAAATTTCATCTCTGAGACTATAACGGGTTGTGGTGTGTGTTAGTGTGGGGTCACAGCATAAGGTTATTATTATTAATTAAGTGAAGTGATATTGTGGAAAGAAAGACCGTGACGATCCGGATCCCCGACCCCGGATCTGGGGGTGTTACAGTTACAGTGCCTGCCGTAGTTACGGCAGAAGAGCAGTCACATGTTTTTGAGGGAAAATCTGACTCTCAGCCACCCTTAATAGAGTCATTTTCTCCCCTCCCAGATCAAACACCTCTGGTTCCCTCACGGGATTCTCTACTCGCAGATTTATCTGGAGAAAGTGGAGGGCAACTCGGTCAATCTATCCCTAAAGCAATTCAGACATCTATTTCACATGAAATGATAGGTTTGACTGAGGATCGGGACTCGCGAATTCCCATTGCACCACCACTGACCTCTCTTGAAGAGGCTAGGGTGATTTTAACTGCAGGTACAGAAGAACAGCAACAGGAAGACTCCTCACGAGCAATTATATTGAGAGAAACACAAGCACGTGAGGTGAGTGAACCAAACACGAGTGAAATTCAGGTGAGAGCACACACAGACACTGATACTGTAAACCTGTTAGCTCAAATTGCTGCTCTAAAAGAAGAACTTGCTAAAAGCCAAGCTGAAGCTCAAGCATTCAAAGCACAAGTGGTTGAACGGTCTTCTTCTTCCACCTCTGTCAACAATCAGCTGGCACTCATAAGAAATGATATCTCAGATCTCAAGAACACTGTCACACCAAAGCTCAATTCCATTCAGGAAACTCCAACTTTATCATCTGATGACATTTCTGACTTCTGCTCTCTACATACAAGGATGACTTCTCTTGAAGATTTGGTTGAAATGAATCATTCACTGGATTCCTCTAGATTTCTGAAGATAGAGACAGGTATGGAACATCTGAATGAAGGGATGAAGCACCTGTACTACATGATCAAAAATTCTCAGTGTCCCAATGAAGAACAAAGGACTTACTTTGAAGGGCCGTCTGGTGGAGGCTCAGGCTTGGGAGGTCATGGAGGTCATGGAGGATCTAAGGGAAAGTCAGTAGAGGATCCCTCAACTAAGGGGGAGAAGAAAGGGAATAGTGGAAAAGGGAAAGAAAAATATACCTCTGCTGGGGACAAAGGAAAGGCTGATGATGTCTATTACAGTGGAGAACAGGATGACTTTGACATTTTTGACATTCCCACTGAACCAGTCTTGGAAGATAAAGATGGTTTATTTGAAGCTGAAGAGGAAAGTGATTTTGGAGATTGGGAAGAGGAAGCTACAGTGGATCCTATCTTTGAGAAAGAGTTTCAGCAGCAGCAGTCAGAGATGAAAAGAAAAGAAGCTGAACTCAAAAAGGTCTCCCAGATCATTGACATGAGGAAAGACATACAAAGAACAGAAACTCTTCAAAAGCAACGTCTTCATGACATTAAGGCTCAAGAAAGGAGAAGAGATGTCAGACTGAAGATTGGTGAGAAATGGGATGAAGCTAGGAGAGTACTTGATATGCCTCAGCTGAGCACTAACAATGATAGACAGTTTCTACATCTTCTTGACAAGCTGGAAATCTCAAATCCTAACAATGACATGTACATGAATGCTATCAAGACTGAAGTCTCAAGGATCACAGCTGCTTTTGATAGATCCCTAAATGAGATGAGCATTTTTGTATATTGTCAGAGTGAAGGATCTTTCAAGGTGTCACTTCATCTGTTTGAGAATCGTTCTTTGTCAGAGATTTGGGTTCTTCTCAACAAGGTAAGAAGAAGCTCAGAATTGAATGAAGTTCTTCGAGAAAGGCTTAAAGAGTTTGCCAGCAGGGCTAGTCCTCAAGTGGTCAACAATCCTCATCGGGTGAGATTCTTTAAGTCTGATTGTCTTCAAATCTGTCAGATTGATGTACAATCTCTTAAAGACTACTCAGCTAAGCATCTGGTCTGGATGGAACATCATTTAAGAACTGCTGGATACTCATCCATGTTGAAGACTCAAGCTGCTGATTTGATTCAAGCTTATTGTGAAAAGAATATTAAAAGGTACAATCAGATCAAGAATAAGCTGAAGTCAGTTGGAGTTCAACCAGTCAGACCAGTAAGCTTCACTTTAGAAAAGGATCGTGTCTTTGACAAAGAGTTGCTTCAAGATTTAGAAGAAGGTGAAGTCGGAAGAGAAGACAACTGAAATCAATTAGCTCAAAACTCAATGTAATATGATTAGAGCTTTATGAATCAAGATAGTCTACTGTAGTTATATGTTCAGGCTAGAGGAACATCTATCTTGTATTCACTTGTAAATTTCTTTTGGAATCTGGAAAATGTTAAATATAATCCAGAACTTTTCTGCTATTTACTTTGCATTACTCTTTATATCTTTTTTTTATTTGTTAGTTGAGTTATCCTCTAGATATTTGTTGTTATTGTCTAACAAGCAAATAGGGGGATATTGAAAGGCATATGGCATAGCCTATTTGTATATTCGAGGATTTAACTCAACTCAAATAAGAATGTAATAATTAAATAGTGGATCTATCGTCAGAGAGATCTCACAAAGTAACATCTGTCAAAGGGTTAAGAAACATTATTCATCTACAGACTTGAAGACTTAATTCACTGGAAGAAGCTCAAGAAATTGATCAAGCCTCAGTGATATAAATCAAGATTGTGGATTTAATCAAGTGACAGAGATCTCGTCAGGGTATCAATTAATTACAAGGATTTAGTCTGAAGAAAATCGAAGTTAAGACGTGAAGAAACATCACGGAAGTTAGTCACTCATGAACCAGACAGTACATCGAGTGTCAACGGTGAAGTGGTGGAATTGATTCATATATTTCAGTGATTTTCAGAAGATATTCAGAAGAATGGATGCTGCTCAAGATTAGTATTAATTCTCTATTAATTAATTAAGTCATATAATTTAATTAAGAGAATAAATTATATCTGCAAAGATTAATTTATTTTATTAATTGAATTAATTGATTAATTAATTCAGAATTAATATTAAGGTTTTTCAGGTTTTTAATTGATTTAAAATCTGTTATTAATTCATAAAGACAACTAATTGTATTAGTATGACAATCGGTATGACAATCAATAGTCATACCAAAAGTCATGCTAACTCAAAAGGATTGTCTTAACAGATTTTTTATTACATTAAAATCTATTTTTAATTCAGTAAGACAATCTGATTTTGAACTACTATGACAATCGGTATGACAATTGATAGTCATACCGAAAGTCTTGCTAGTTCATTCTGATTGTCTTGCCAGCTCAAAGAGATTGTCATGCCAATACATTCTACTCGACTGTTGGATTAAATAAAAAGCAGCAGAAGACATTCAAAAGAAATAAAAAAACAGAACACACAAGTCAAGAGAAAAAGCAGCAGAAAACAAAGTCACAACATTTTATTCTTCATCTGCTTTATTCAAGATCAAAATTCTAGATTGAAATGTTAAATCCAATCCACTAGAATTATTTATCTTGTTCTTGTGTATCAATCTAGCGGATTAAAATCCCTAGAACTTAATCTCAAATCGCATTTAGCATTTGATCTTTTAATTGCAAAAATAGAAAAAGTTCATGTCGAATTTATTCTAGATTTGTAATAATTGATTTGAGATTAATCCCTTGTAACCGATACCGTAGTTGTAACACCTTTCAAGTTTAATAAAAGTTTTATTTAACTTGAATTTTGTTTCACATTTTTATTCCGCATTTTATTCGATTAAACGGTATTGTTTGCATTCAACCCCCCCTTCTACAAACAAATTGGGACCTAACAATGTGACGTTAAGATAATAAGTTCACTAAGATAATAAGAACTCATGCCAAGTTCATAGTCGGACTACCTAACGTAGTACTGACAGTTAAAACCCTTATGGGAACCCTTATAAATATCGTGATAGAAGTATAGTTCGTTATCGTATATGGTAGCGGGACTCCGAACCCTGAGGTTGAGGAGCAACAACGCGATGATGTTTTATTAGTTATTGGAGATCAGATTATGGATCCGATAGAGCGTCCTAACACGGGACCGGATGATGTTCATATTGAGGATATAGCGGTTGAGGATGTTGTCCTAGAAGGGATTATCGCTGAGAAGGATCTTGTGAAGGATCCTCACAAGAATGAATAAAGGACCACTAAGGAATTGATGACCATGGTTAGGGAAACTACCAGAGGTAGGATTGGCCGGTCACTACCGGAGGTTCGTTCAAGTTTGTAAAGATAGTAGCCCCTTTAACGCGGCTTACTCGTAAGACTGAGAAGTTTGAATGGACAGAGAAATGCGAGAACAACTTTTAAGAACCGAAGCAAAGGTTGGTGACGTTCCCTATGTTGGCGTTGCCGGATGGAAAATGAGATTTTGTGAAATGTAGTGACGCTTCATATAAGGAATTAGGGTGCTTCTTGTACAGCACAGCAAGGTAATCGCGTACGCGTCAAGACAATTAAGGGAATATAAAATTCGATATCCCCACCCATGAGCTTGGGCTAGTGGCAATAGTTTTGCCCTAAATATTGGAGGCACTACTTGTATGGAGAGAAGTGCAAGATTTACACAAGGCATAAGTGCTCTAGTGCATTTTCACGCAGAAAGAGCTCAACATACGTCAGAGAAGGCGGTTAGAGCTAATCAAGAATTATGATTGGGAGATTCTTTATCATTCGGGGAAAGCCAATGTGGTGGCTGATGCCCTTAGTAAAAAGGAGAGACTCAAGATAATAATGTCTTTGGGAGAGTTTATAAGAGAGATTTTGAGAAAATGGAAATAGAAGTGAAGGTAACCGGAGCCGGTACCGAAAAGCTGTTTGAGATTGCAATACAGACCGAATTATTGGAAAAGAACATATTATTCCAGAAAAAGTGATGAATGAAGGCAGAGTGCCAACAAATAGATATGAGATTAATACTGAGAAAGATGATAAGGGAATAATGAGGTATTCCTATAGAATTTGGGTTCCAAATGTTCAAGAGCTTAAAGATGAGATCTTAGATGAAAGTCATAGTTCAAGGAATAAGATTTAGGGCAAACCCTGAATGTGATAGTCAGGGAGGACGCCATCAAGATAGAAGGAACCCATAACATAATGAAGTGGAAAATGAGGATTTTAACGTATAAGATAACCCCAAGTATGGGAGAAGGATGAAACATTTCATACAAAGGAAACAGAAAGTCGAGTAAGGAAAGGAGACCCGAGACGGTACTCCTATACGAAAATTCATGGACCTGTCTAAAAAGAACTTAGACTATTATCCCCAACCACCACCTTGAGGAAACAATGTGGTAGGAAATTCTTTCATGAACTTTAAGTCGCTAAGCTCTTAGAGTTCCAAGGAACAAGCTGACCCAGTCGAGGCAAGAGCCTGACTAAAGGAAATATAGGAATCATTTGAAATTCTAAATGATTGACGAATTACAAAAGACTGTTTTTGTCACTTACCCTCCTAAGAGAGAGGCCACCCGCTGGTGAAAGGCCAAGGAAGGCATGGAGCAAGAGATTATAATAAACTGATTTAAGTTCAGTCAATTATTTTCAGGAAAGTACTTCCCAAGGTTATGGAGATAGTGTAAAAGCTTTGGAGCCAGAACAAAGACAGACGAGTATGATGAATTATGAATCTAAGTTGTAAAAGTTGTCAAGATTCATTCTGATGACAAGAATCCCAGAATGATGTGATGTTTGAAATCAATGCCTATGTTGTGTTGGTTCATGAAATAATGATAAGAGAAAGGAAAATAAAAAGAAACTGAAGTGGAAAGGAATATAAAGGCAATAGAGTTTGAGGAATGATAAGGGAGTTGGGTATGAGGAAACCCTAAAGACTCATAGCAATAGAAATAGAAAAGTATGTAATCGTCAGGAGGAGGGTGATTCACCATGAGTTAAATTGATGGTTGAAGGCATAAGAGATATATATATTGTACCCCCTTTAAGTTGGGAGGATTCGAGGAAACCTTGAGATAGTTCGAAGGATAAATAATGAGACGCGGATAGACTGAGGAGACAAGGAAGTAAGAAATTAGGAAAATTGGATGAAGGAAGTGACCTTCAAGAATGTGAAGTGTAAGACCGGTGGCTTGATACCCAGAAAGGGAGACGCCATGTATGAAAGATATCCCAACATTGAGATGACTGTTGAGATAAACAACAAAAGTAAATAAGGAATTATTAAGAAGAAGTTCACGTTGAACACGACCAATATCTTCTAGAACATCCCTGTTACCATTACTAAATCAGGCAAGAAAAGCGGATAACCGTTGTTATCTTTTGGAGGCCATATTGATTGACCTCATTTTGAATAAGGATGCTATTGTGAAATTTGGTATAGACTATCGAGATGGGAATGATTAAATAAGATAATATATCAAGGATATATTACTTGATTTATCCATGGAAGGATGCATGTACCTTTTTAAAGGTGGAATTAAGGATAAAACCTCGGTAACTTAAAATGAATCCTAGGGGAATGCATAAAGGTTGGCATTTCACCCTTAATAGGGGTAGTATGAGTCTTGACAGTATGAATTGGAAAGGATTAAGGTAACAACAACCTTTAAGAATCAGTGGAGAATTTTTTTTCAGAAGTATATAGCCAATGGTTCTAGTATTAGTAAAGGGTATTTCGATATGCCCTGTATCTAGGGAATACAGGAGGAACGATTCAAGGATAACCTTGGAAGTTTTACAAGGAGAAAGGTAATATTCAAAATTCTCAAGAATAGAAATGTTGATAAAGGAAATATGACGTAATTATAATGATGCCAAGTGGGGCACGTGTTAAACCACGAGAAAGTATGGATCGAACCAGTAATGGTCGAAATTGTTCAGGGCATTTAGGACTTAAGATAAAAAGATGTTCTAAGTATGATTAAAAGTCAGTCGTGATAGTGATTAACCTCTAAAGACTGAGGCAATAACTTATGGAAAAAAAATGGTGATAATTTTTTTTTATTTTTACTCATCAGACTTTAAGGAAAACATCTTCACATAAGCTGTGATTGAAATGAGGTAGAAATTTATTTGGAGGTGGTTAAAATGACATTGACTGTAAGGAAATTTTACTATCAGGAAAGGCCAAAGAGGTGGCCGACACTTTAAAGGTAAGAGGATAATTATAGGCGCTTGTGCCAAAAGAATACAGTGATGATGGTTAAAGCTATGAAGGTTGTATTATGGTTTGGAAGATTGACATTCCTTCTGATGACTGTGCAATACCCAACCGTAATAGTAGTTGGTAAAGGTTTAATTTGTGTAATCGCCATGAGCGGGCTATCTATCTCAAAAGATACTATCTTGAGATAAGCCAGGACCATGTTTCAAAAAGGACTAGACGAACCCTTGAGTTAAGTCTTTTATTTAAGGCATACGATTAAGAATGATATTAACCTGCTATCGTTGCTTTGACTGAAACTCTTCTGCAATTTTATCTACTTCATGTCATGAAAGTACGTCAGAGTTTGGAGTGTTCTTCATGAATTATGATTGGTGGTTATGTTAACTCCTTAGAAGTATTCTATACGACATGTATGGACTCCGTATGGTTAGATATTAAGATTTCATGGAAAGTGAATGACGACAGTAGGTCAGTGGTGGACCATAGTAATGCAGCAATGATTCTGCGAGTAATGAGCTGATTACAACCGTGAGAGTTGTATTGGAATGGATGTTGAGATTGAGTACCACTAATCGGGTCGTGGTAGTGCATAAGTTATCATTGATAGACTAATTAAGTAGAGTATCTACCTATTGAATATTTATTCCCTCTTATGAAAAGAGAGTCGTGTTACTATATGAGGAAGGTTGCGGTGCAAGCATAGAATTCTAGTAACGATGATGTCTAGAATGAGATCCCAGATTCGATTTTCGATATCGAGGAAGTTTCAAAGGTGATTGTGTATAAGCTCGAGGAAGAACATGGGTCCATAGAATGATGGACGGAATAGCAAAAATATTTAGGCATGTGAAATACGATGCTATAATACTTAATGTTGATATAAATACATATATGTTTTGTTCTCCTATGACAAACCTCTATAGTTCAGAGGTAGATTCCAAGCCAGATATTTTATGGCAATAATTTTTTTTTACGAATATACAATTCTCTTCAGTTCGTTCTTTTCTCTTCTTTTCATTTCATGTAAGCTGAGAAGAACAACCCTTCCAGAAGGGGAGGTATTGCCGAATGACTATCTATTTGTGTGATAGAAGCCTAGTAGGATACCATCTATTGTTTAATTGCTTGTCAAGTACTAAAGGCTGGCCACCTTCTGTACTAACTATGCGATATAACAAGTGTTCATGATCATAGTGATCTCTCAATAAATTCTTTTACTTCTATATGAAGGATTAAGCTTTCGAAGATAGAAGCAGCTGAAAAAGGAGTATTAAAGTTGTGGTGGTATTCGGAATGGAAACACATTCATGATACTAAGGTTGACGAGGTTATTAAAAGGTTATAGAACACTAACGAGCAAAAGTATAACCAGTATAATATTAGGAACGGAAGGTAGTAGCGATTATGAACTGGAAAAGAATGGGTATTGAGAAGCAAAAGCTCTAATGCTAAAAGCTATAATGAGAGTCTGTGCAATAGACTTGAAAGAAGTTGGAATGATCACTTAACGCGGATTGAGTTTTCTCACGATAATAGATCGTATGTCAGGTATCGAGATGTCGTCTTATGAGATCTTTGAGGGAAGACAATGTCGATCCCCTTATGATGGGATGAAGTTGTAGAGCGCAAGATGCTCGGACCCGCAGTAGTCCAAAGGACCAAGGATATGATAGATCTAATCAGAGGACGGCTGGTAGTAGCCCAAGATGGACATGATAAATATGTTGATTTGACATGAAAGGACAAGGAATAGGAAGTAGGGGACCTAGTGCTGTTATAGGTATTCCCTTGGAAAAGATGGATGAGGTTCGGAAAGAAAGGAAAGCTAGGCCCACGAATTGTTGGACCCTTCGATATAGTAAGACGTATTGGGAAGTTAGCATATGAGCTAGCCCTACCCCCGAACATGTAGTAAGTTCATAACGTGTTCCACGTATCAATATTAAGGTAGTGTAGTTCGGATGCCAGATAAATAGGGGCATATGAGCACATAGACATGCAACCAGACTTGACCTATATGGAGCAACCAGTAAGAGTTATCAAACTAGTCAGAGTTTGATGGTAGAACCCCAATGAGGGAAAATTAAGTGTGAGTTAGAAAGTGCAATGCTAAGAGAGTATCCCTATTCATTTTCTATCTGATTCCGGGACGGAATCCTTTTAAGGAGGGGAGACTGTAATAACCCCAAAATTTTGAATTTTTTTTGTAACCCTTATGAATAGTGTTTTGCTGATTATGCTGAATGAGAAAACTTTTCATGCCACACTATGTAGGAGTTCTTTTATTGATCTTCTGAGATCTTATTAGTACTATATATGGGATATAAGTGTATGTAAATATCGTCAGAATCCAAATCCGAACACTTTGATTTTTCTCGGAAATCCACTAGATACGGAAAGAATTGAGTATAAGGTAACAGGATAAAAAGGATTTAAATTAAAGGATTTAAATTAAAGGATTTTAAGAGAGGATCATAAAAGGATTATAATGTATAGAGAAAGGTTAAGGAAACCCCAGTAATAAGATCCCGGGTATGATCCCTCAAACGATAAACGAAAATGAAAGTTAAGCGAACCGTATAACAGATCAGCGGTCATTAGGCAAACAATTAGGAAGTTAATCAAGGAGGTTAGGTATGATGAGGTCATCCAACCAATAAGGAGAGGGCAAGTAAGAGATGATGACACAATAAGGTGATGCAAGCATGACATAGGGAAGAAGGAGGTGTGGTTGGTTTATAACCACACAAATATAAGGTTAATAAGGTAATTAACCAAAAATCAAAACAAAACCAACCAAGCTAAGCTAAACAAATCACAAACACAAAAATCTCTCTTTCTTCCAAGCTTGCTCTCGGCTTTTCCCCATTTTCAAGAAGAAGAATTTCAAAATTCAAGTTCCAAGCTTCCTTAATTGGTAAGTTAATTATCTAGTGCTCCTTATGCATAAATATAGCTATCCCATGAGTTTAAGCTTCAAATTCCTTCACAATCTCTTCCAATAATTCAAGGAAGAAGATGGTGAATAGTAACTTTCAAAAAAATAACTTTAGTTTTCTTGAATTTTATGAAAGTTTAAGGTTATACAAGCATGGATCAAGGTTCTTTAGGCATTCAAAGCTCTTGTGTTGTGTTAAGAAGCTTCAAGAAGGTATAAACTCCAAACCCTAGCTTTAGTTTTGAGTATTTAGGAATGGTTATGATTGATATAGTATATGTAAAGCATGAAGCTTGTTTGTTTAGAGTTTGGGTTGGAGTGGTAGTGAAATGAATGTTGAATCTTGTTGATTTGTTAAAGGAATTAAGTATAGTTTAAATTCATGATGAGAATAACATAAATTGGAAGAATTTGAGGTTTTGGGACTGTTGTAGTGTGTTTTGGAGGGATGTTGGTTGTATGAATGAATTGGGATTGATTGGTGGTTGTTTCGGAATGGTTTAAATTTGGCAAATCGCGTAAACATAGCCGTCGTAATGTCCGATTTACTTTAGGCTGTTTTTGTTCATAACATTAGGACCCGAGAACTCCCTGCTAGGTTTTGACCATTTCCATGTTTAGATAGTTCATGTTACGAGCTTCGTTTTGATATGTGGTTCGTTTGATTCGGATGTACGGTTTAGGAGAAACGACCGTTTAAAATCAAAGTGTTCGAATTTGGATTCTGACGATCTTTACATACACTAATTTACTTTATGGAGTACTAATACAATCTTAGAATTTCCATAACAGCACTCCTATATAACGTGTTCTGATAATTTTCCTTAATCAGCATCATCAGCAAAAGTTACTATTCATCCGTGTTCAAAAATTTCCAAAAATTGGGGTTATTACAGTCTCCCCTCTTTAAAAGGATTTCGTCCCGGAATCAGATAGAAAATGAATAGGGATGCTCTCTTAGCATTGCACTTTCTAAGCCTCAAGTAAATTTTCCTACATTGTGGTTCTACCATCAAACTCTAACTAGTTTGATAACCCTTCTCCTAAGCACTTGTTCCTTTTCAATCTATAAACCTTCATGGTTGCTCCATATAGGTTACGTCTGGTTGCATGTCTATGCGCTCATATGCCCCTATTTGTCTGGCATCCGAATTACACTTCCTTAACATTGATACGTGGAACACGTTACGAACTTGCTACATGTTCGGGGGTAGGGCTAGCTCATATGCTAATTTCCCAATACGACTTAATACATCCAAGGGTCCAACAATTCGTGGGCTTAGCTTTCCTTTCTTTCCAAACCACATCCATCCTTTCCAAGGGAATACCTATAACAGCACTAGGTCCCCTACTTCTTATTCTTTGTCCTTTCGTGTCAAATCAACATACTTCTTATTCCCATCTTGGGCTACTACCAGGCGTCCTCTGATTAGATCTATTATATCCTTGGTCCTTTGGACTACTGTGGGTCCGAGCATCTTGCGCTCTACAACTTCATCCTAACATAAGGGAGATCGACATTGTCTTCCCTCAAGGATCTCATAAGGCGATACCTCGATACTGACATACGATCGATTATCGTAAGAAAACTCAATCCGCATTAATTGATCATTACAAATTTCTTTCAAGTCTATTGTACAGACTGTTACGACCGGCATTTTATGTAATATTATTTGTGAATTGGGTATAATATTAAAGTCAAATGAAAATATATTCAATGATTGTACGCTAGTGTGAGTGAAAATTTCTACATTATAAATTTGCTTTGTGTAGTATATGATTTTTTAAAGCAAGAGTTTATTTAATTTCTTTATTTTTGATTTATAAGGAATATTCTAAGCGTTGGAAAAAATTTCTTTTAAAAGTTATTTTGTTCACAAATTTTGAAAATGATTTTATAAAGTCTCTAAAAATCCAAGTTATTTTATGGTATAAATTTTATAATTTTTGAACTTGTATTTTATTTTATAAAAATAAATCTTTATAAATTTTATTTGTTATAATTAGCAAATTACATGGCTACCCTTGCATGCAAATACTCTTCCAATTCAACTAAGGGGCAAGGAAGACATTTCCAACCCCACTCACTTTCATTCTACTAACCAAATTACCACTTTACCCTTGCATGCAAATCTACCTAACTATATTAGAAGGTTACTCTTGTAAAATCTCAAATCCACTCACTTTTGGCCAAATAAAAACCAAACTAACATGATTATTACTCCACATTTACCCCACCATTTCCACACTCCTCCTTTCCTCCCCCTCCTCTCGGCTTTTTGGTCGAAGCCATACCCCCTCCCTTTTCTTCATTCTTCATTCAAGCTCCCACTTTGCAAACAATTAAATGTTACTTCCTATATCTTGATCATACATAATTCAAAGAGTGATGAGTGAAAAGTTTAAGTTTAAAGGTTGCATGTAAAGGTTTTAGTGAAACTCAAAATACAACCTTGATTTTTGTGAGTTTAGGGTTGTTTTTTAGAGGACTACAAGGAATGGAGAAGTGCCAAATCTTGAGAGGGAAACTCTTGATGATTAAATGGCCATTCCCATCCATTTCATTCGGCCATGACCATATGGGAGCCGAATGAATGGTCCTTAAGACTATTCTTGTTGCTTAAATCAATTTTTGCATGTTTATGTGATAATGACTTGAATTTTGTGGTGAAAATTTGATAAAACTCTTTGCATGCTAAGTGATCATCTAGGTATATCTTATGCTAGGCTTTCATATCAATTTTATGATAGAGCATATGTAGAAAATGTGTTGTTTTGGTTTGAAAAACCCGAAGGCATGCATGCATGTGGATTTCTCTTAGAATGTTGTAAGATTTTGATTATTTGGAAAGATTTTGTTAGTAAGCTTTAATTTCAGTCGGTATAATGTGTTAATATTGATTTATGCTTCTTGTTGCATGGTAATAATTCATGATTATCTTTTATAAAAATATATATCTTGTTGTTTCAAAAGCATGAAGATTTGTGATTTATGAAGTGTAGTCTCTTTTGTTTTGCCATAATTGTACCTTAGGTAAGGATGATCTCACCAAGGTTATTTTGAGAATAAGGGAGTTAGTTCAGTAGAATACCATGTATAAGTCTTGGTTTAAGTATTGAGTCGTTGTTAGTTGAGTTTGTCAAGTCAAAACCTTGGAAAAAGAGAGTTGTAGTTTCTGCAGAAAAATCAGTATAGCACCCTGAGGTTTAGAGTGAGTTTTGACCATGCCATTGGTGTGCACTTTGAGGCCCAAGCTACCAGAAGTTAGTATTGGGAGTATATAAAAGGTTTTAGGAGTTGGTTGGAGGTTTGCATGTCATTTGGTTAGGTGCACAAGTAGAATAACAAAATCTGTCCAGTAGGGGACAGTTTTGTTGCAACTTAGAAATAGGGAGATTTGACCATGTCATGGGTAGGCCCTCATTAGGCCCAATTGGGCCTTAGTTAGAGGGAGTGTCAGAGAAGTTTTTCCAACCATAGTTCATAGGATATGAGTTAGAACCATGTGTCACAAGTTAATTCAAGTCAGGGCATTTTCTGCCCAGAAAAACAGGGGAACCTTGGACTTTTATCTTAGGCCCAAGAAGGCCCAAGCCAGGCCCTTGAGCCACATCAAGTTTTTGAGATGTCCTTAGGTCAGGAGAGTCTTGTGTAAAAGTTTTGAAGGAAAACTTGTAGTTTAAGAGTGTCTAAAGTACTCAAGAAACCATAGTTGTCATTCTGAAATTTGCACCAGTGAGCACTTTCACTTATCACATAGTTTTAGAACACTTAGAAGTGAGTATTAGGTCGACCACCATAGTTGTAAGATAGTATAAGGTCAGTAGAGCAAAAGGCACAAGTGAGGGTCAATAGGTTTTGGATAATATAGGAAAGGCACATCGAGTTAGGAAGCCAAAATTTGAAGATCTTGTCTAGTTTAGTGACCAAGTGACTTAAGTTGTGAGTCGAGATCATCCAAGCCTAGTGTTGCATTATGGTGTTATTTGGTATTAATATACGATATGTGATTATGTGGCTACGTGTGTACATTTGAAATATAAAGGTGGATATAAATTAAGTGCATATAGGCCTAAGTGCCATCCGTGTTTAATTTCGGGTTGTAAATAGGTTGAGATGGTAAGAATATATTATAATGAGGATTATTATTATTTATGTAGGATCTCGAGACGAGGGAAAACTTGCCATAAAAGTCGAGTGAAGCTCCAGTTGCTCCTAGCAGTCAGACCAGACCAGCCTATCTCAAGGCAAGTGATTCAACTTGACCTTCATATTTACTATAAACAGTTCATATTTATCGATGCAATTATCCTGAGTCATTTTGATATGTTTAAATCAAGTGTATCTCTCGCTTATCTTTGAATTACATAGAGATGCCATGAACCCTCAAGTATGTATTGCAAGTAGTTCAAAAGTCTTTTCATGATAGATAAAAGCCATGATAAAATAAAGAGTTGTTATATTACTTGATTGATCCTCTTGATTAACATGATGATGATTCCTAAGTATTGATATCTCATCCTGATGCTTGAACCCCTATAGAACCTTACCTTGAACTTTGATAGTCAGAAACTTACCAACATGATTCCTCATTGATTGATACCCTCTTTCCTATCCTAAAGCTTGATAATTCTGATATATGCATTCATCCTGAGCTAGATATGATTACGTTAACACCCATAGTATTCATGAAGCTTATCTTCTTAATGATCCAACACCTGTACCTTGACGAGAAACCATTGCTTTAAGCCCAGTTTGGCATTACCCCTTCATATTATCCATTAGTCTCACCATATTTTCATGTCCAAGTTCTGACATATGAAATCCTTTTGGTTACCCTAATAGAGTAAAGTTTTGTGAATCATGGCCCTGAGATTTAGTACCATATTTCCCGTGTTTCGAGTTGATCTATATTCCCTTAATAAAAATGTTTACTGTTAAAAGAGATTTTGTTACAATTCGGCATCAGCTTTTGAAATAAATAAAATATGGGTTTTCAGTCCCAAAGGGGGATAAATGTTTTCTTGGATAGTGGATCTGGACTGAGACGTGAGTCCTTTCCACACTTATATTAGGCTTAAAAGTTGCCTAGGGATTCCCGTTAATGTTTTAGAACCCAGCGAGGTTCGGGATTACTTCGCGGCTGATCACCGGCTGTAATCCGTAGCGTCATAAAATGATTTTGATTAAGACATGATTTTTAAAATTGTTTTGATACAAGCAAAATGATGCCATCTCACATAGTTTTATCTTTCGTTATCATTAGTTATGTCTCTCCATTGGCATTCTTAAAAGTATATCTCGATTTATGTTTTGTGTTGTGCTGTTAGCACTTGTTGAGCATTTGGCTCACTTCTTGCTTTACCCTGATATTACAGCTAGCAACTATGGTTAGATTCAAGCAGACTGCCCGTAAGACCTGTGATGTTGATGCTTATGTTCGAGCTCAGGTAGAATAAGTAATAATAGTTGTGTGAGGACTCGGTATTTGTAATCAGATGTAATAGTTGGTAGTGTTGGGCTGTTCCAAACCCTAAACTGTAAGATCTTGGATTTGGTTGCATTATTTCTTTTAAAATGATGTAATAGCTATATTTATTTTGCTGTTAAAGTTGGGGGTGTGACACAGACTCTCATTATCTAATCTATATCTACATCTTTTGCTTCTCAATACCTACTCTTTTCCGGTTCGTAATCGTTACTATCTTAAGTGCCAAATTTTATACTGATTACACTTTTGCTCGTTAGCGTTCTATAACCTTTTAATAATCGCGTTAACCTTAGTATCACAAACGCGTTAGAATCGGAATACCACCATACTTGGTACCACTTCATCTCTAGCTGCCTCCATCTTCGAAAGCTTGGTCCTTCATATATAAGTAAAAGAATTTATTGAGAGATCGCTATGATCATGAAGACTTGTTACATTGCATAGTTAGTACAGAAGGTGGCCAGCCTTTAGTACTTGACAAGCAATTAAACAATAGATGGTATCCTACTAGGCTTCTATCACACAGATAGATAGTCATTCGGAAATACCTCCCCTTCTGGAAGGGTTGTTCTTCTCAGCTTATATGAAATGAAAAGAAAAGAACGAATTGAAGAGAATTGTATATAAAAAAAATACTGCCACAAAAGATCTGGCTTGGAATCTACCTCTGAACTATAGAGGTTTGTCACAAGAGAACAAAACATATATATGTATATATCTCAACATCAAGTATTATAGCATCGCAATTCACATGCATGAATATTTACTATTCCGTCCATCGTTCTATGAACCCATGCTCTTGCTCGAGCTTATAAACAATCACCGTTAAAACTCCCTCGACAGCGAAAATCGAATCTAGGATTTCATTCTAGACATCATCGTTATTAGAATTCTATGCTTGCAACGCAACCTTCCTCGTATAGTAATACGACTCTCTATTGATAAGAAGGAATAAGTATTCAATAGGTAGATAATCGACTTAATTAGCCTATCAATGATAACTTATACACCACCACGACCCGATTAGTGGTGCTCACTCTCAACATCCATTCCAATACAACTCTCACGGTTGTAAGTAACACCGCTCATTACTCGCAGAATCATTCCTGCATTACTATGGCCCACCGTTGACCTACTGTAGTCATTCGTTTTCCATAAAGTTTTAATAGCTAACCATACGGAGTCCATTCATATCATATCGAATCCTTCTAAGGAGGTAACATAATCACCATTCATGATTCGTGAAGAACATTCCTGATACTAACGTACATACATGACATAAAGCAGATAAAATTGCAGAAGAGTTTCAATCAAAGCAACGATAGCAGGCTAATACCATTATTAACCATATTTCTTTACTGGGAGACATGAAACTCAAAGGTTCATTTAGTCCTTTCGTAATATGCTCCTGGCTTATCTCAAGATAGGACCTTCTAAGATAGAAAGCCCGCTCACGGTGATTACATGAATTAAATCTTTACCAAACTACTATTACGGTTGAGTACCGTACAGTCATAAGAAGGAATGTCAATCTTTCACACCATAATATAACCTTCACGGAATTAACAATTATCACTGATTCCTCTGGCACGAGCGCCGATAATTGTCCTCTTACACTTAAAGTGTTGGCTACCTCTTTGGCCTTTCCTGATAGTAAAATTTCCTTACAATCAATGTCATTTTAACCACCTCCAACTGAATTTTTTACCTCATTTTAATCACTGCTTATGTGAAAATGCTTCTCCTAAGTCCTGGTGAGAAAAAAAAATCAGCATTTTGCATAAGTCATTGCCTTAGTCTTTAGATGTGAACATTGCCATGACTGACTCTCGATCATACTTAGGACGTCTCTTATCTTGGGTCATTCTTGTTTTCACCAATCTCGACCCTCATTGGATCGATCTATACTTTCTTATGGTTCAATACGTGTCCCACCTGGCATTATTATATTTACGTCATATTTCCTTCATCAAAATTTCTATTCTTGAGAACTTTGAATATTACCTTTCTCCTTGTAAAACCTCTAAGGTTGTCCTTAAATCCTTCATCAGGTACACCCTAGGCACAGGGCATATCAAGATACCATTTACTAATACCAAAATCATTGTCTATATACTTCTGACAAATTCTCCACTGATCCTTAAAGGTTCTTGTTACCTTAATCATTTCCAATTCATACTGTCAAAACTCATGCTGTCCCTATTAAGGGTGAAATGCCAACCTTTATGCATTCCCCTAGGATTCATTTCAAGTTATCGGGGTTTTATCCTTAATTCCACCTTTACAAGATACTTACACTCTTCCATGGATAAATCAAGTCATATATACTTGATAGATTACCTTATTCAATCATTCTCACTTCGATAGTCTATACTTAATTTCACAATAGCATCCTTATTCAAACTGAGGTCAATCCATATGGCCTCCAAAAGATAACAACGGTTTTTTTTTCGCTTTGCTTGCCTAATTTGGTAATGACAACAGGGATGTTCTGGAAGATATTGGTCGTGTTCAACGTGAACTTCTTCTTAATAATTCCTTATTTACTTTTGTTGTTTATCTCAACAGTCATCTCAATGTTGGGATATCTTTCATACCCGGCGTCTCCCTTTCTGGGTATCAAGCCACCGGTCTTACACTTCACATTCTTAAAGGTCACTTCCTTCATCCAATTTTCCTAATTTCTTCCTTCCTTGTCTCCTCAGTCTATCCGTGTCTCATTATTTATCCTTCGAACTATCTCAAGGTTTCCTCGAATCCTCCCAACTTACAGGGGATAAAATATATGTATCTCTTATGCCTTCAACCATCAATTTTAACTCATGGTGAATCACCCTCATCCTAACGATTACATACTTTTCTATTTCTATTGCTACGAGTCTTTAGGGTTTCCTCATACCCAACTCCCTTATCATTCCTCAAAATCTATTGCCTTTATATTCCTTTCCACTTCAGTTTCTTTTTATTTTCCTTTCTCTTATCATTATTTCACGAACCAACACAACATAAGCATTGATTTCAAACAACCCGTCATTCTGGATTCGTATCCTCAAAACGAATCTTGACAACTTTTACAACTTAGATTCATAATTCATCATACTCGTCTGCCTTTGTTCTGGCTCTAAAGCTTTTACACTATCTCCATAACCTTGGGAAGTACTTTCCTGAAAACAATTGACTGAACTTAAATCAGTTTATTATAATCTCTTGCTCCGTGCCTTCCTTGGCCTTTCACCAGCGGGTGGCCTCTCTCTTAGGATGGTAAGTAACAAAAACAGTCTTTTGTGATTCGTCAATCTTTTAGAATCTCAAATGATTCCTATATTTCCTTTAGCCAGGCTCTTGCCTCGACTGGGTCATCTTGTTCCTTGGAACTCTGAGAGCTTAGCGACTTAAAGGTCCTGAAAGAATTTCTCACCGCATTGTTTCCTCAGGGTGGTGGTTGGGGATAATAGTCTAATATGTCTAGAAAGGTCCATAAATTGTCGTATAGGAGTACCGTCTCGGGTCTCCTTTCCTTACTCGACTTCTGTTTCCTTAGTCTGAACGTTCCCTCCTCCTCCCCATAATCGGGGTCATCCTACATGTTTTAAATCCTCATTTTCCACTTCATTATGTTATGGGTTCCTTCTATCTTGATGGCGACCTCCCTGACTATCACGTTCAGGGTTTGCTCTAAATCTTATTCCTCAAACTAGCTTTTATCTAAGATCTCATCTTTAAGCTCTTGAACATTTGGAACCCAAATTCTGTAGGAATACCTCATTATTCCCTTATCATCTTTCTCGGTATTAATCTCTTATCTATTTGTTGGCTCTCTGCCTTCATTCATCACTTTTTCTGGCACAATATGTTCTTTTCCAATAATTCGGGCTGTATTGCAATCTCAAACAGCTATTCGGTACCGGCTCCGGTTACCTTCACTTCTATTTCCATTTTCTCATGATCTCTTATAAACTCTCCCAATGACATTATCATCTTGAGTCTCTCCTTTTTACTAAGGGCATCAGCCACCACATTGGCTTTCCCCGAATGATAAAGAATCTCCCAATCATTATTCTTGATTAGCTCTAAGCGCCTCCTCTGGCATATGTTGAGCTCTTTCTACGTAAAAATGTACTAGAGCTCCTATGGTCTGTGTAAATCTTACACTTCTCTCCATACAAGTAGTGCCTCCAATCTTTAGAGAAAAACTATTGCCACGAGCCCAAGCTCATGGATGGGGATATCGAATTTTGTATTCCCTTAATTGTCTTGATGCGTACGCGATTACCTTGTTGTGATGTATAAGAAGCACCCTAATTCCTTATACGAAGCGTCACTACACATCACAAAATCTCCTTTTCCATCCGGCAACGCCATCATAGGGGCTTCAGTTCTTGAAAGTTGTTCTCGTATTTCTAACTGCTTGCGAATTGGAAGCTTGGTCCTGTTCATCTTTTCTATTGGTTGTTGTATGATGAAAGAAGAAAGCAAGGGTGAGCAACAAGCCCACCGAAATAATATATATAATAATTAACAATATATGAGCATTCTAATAGTACTCATGAAAGTCTTGGTCAAGAAGAAATGAACCAAGCTGATATCTTAACGCGACCAAGTCGCAAAATATTCAGTATATATATACATATATACTTTTCACAATCTTTGAAATCCTCTGACATGTATAATATACACAGAGTTCCAGTTTATAACTGTATAAAAATATCATTGCAAGGTGATCTCATATATCTAACCTTGTCTCAACGTTTTTCTGAAAATATTTTTCATTCATAAGATAATCATTAACTGGATATAAGTTGAAAAGATGAAGTTACAAGATACTCCAATATACTTATATCTTTTCCGAATATTACTTGAACCACCACCGTTCAAGGTATAAACAGTTTCGAAAGTTCATCACATAGATGAGACTACAAGATAAGACTTGAATAGATTCAATCCTTGAAATGTTGTTTAAAAGAAATGAAGTTACGAGATACTTCATTTGAGGGAAACATCATTATAAACGTTTGACCCTATCAATGCCTCAACAATCACCCATCCGTAGCCTTTCGATCGAATGCTCCGGGTAGTGTTGCATAAATATCCGAACTGGATGATGAACTCATTACGGGAGTTTGCCGCGCCAGGAAGACCACTTACGATGATTAGTCGCAGTAGTGCAACCCCACCATTTTCTACATGTAGAGGAGAACCTGTCGGATTTACTTGTCAACCGAACACTGGACTCCTAAGGAATGGACCGTCTTAGCGAAACTTCCAGGCCATTTGGGCCAATATAATAAGGCTGGGCCGGCGCCACTCGACTACTTACGCCACTCCTAGTTCATATGAAATCCATGACTCTGAAACGTAAAGCTTGTCCCCCCTTTCCCCGAGTAGAAACTTGTTGATACGGCTCCACCAAGAAGTCGTATCTAGTTGGAATGGAAAACTCACTGATATTTCCCAGGCGGTGCTTGTTAATGGATTAACTTGTTCTAAGAATTTTACTTCCCGAGTGTTGGGTAAGTAATCAAAAACTCTTTTATCAAAATAGCAACCTTGTTGCAAATATAAAACAAACCACAGAGCCGGATCCCTCAAGTTTTGAGCGAGTATTTAAATCCCCTTCAAAAGGAGGATCTTAAATATAAAAATGAGTTTTGGGATCCGCCCTAACTTTTTAAAATTATTTTGAAGACTCGAAAACATTTTAAAGAATGTTTAGAGTAACGCTGATTTAATAAAATAAATCAGTCCCGATATGTTAGAAAATATCTGAATATTATTATTTAAATAATATTCCCATAAGGGTGATCCTTATAAAAATAATCGAGGTAGGAGTTTTAAAACTCATACTTGAAATGAATAATAAATAGCCAAAGATATACTTATACGAAAGTATGATCTTTATTTGAATAATCGAAAATAAGTTTGATTATCGAAACATTATTCTTTAATAAAATAAAGAATATTATTTAGTAAATAAATGGAGTCATAAGTCCTCGAATGAATATTCAATAATAATATTCATTAAATAAAATAAACAGAGTCATATGTCCTCGAATGAATATTCAAAATAATATTCATTAATATGAATAAACGGAGTCATAAGCCCTTGAATGAATATTCAAAATAATATTCATTAATAAAATAAAGTTATCGAATAAACCTTATTCGATTCATAGTTTTGAAAAATATATCTATATATATATATAATATACTCGGGAACATCGACTCCCGGTTTTAGAAAATGTTCACCTTTGGGTCCCCTATACTAAGGGTATACGCAATTACTGCTTATCTCTAGCATAGGTATTATGCAACTAATAAGCATTTGAATCAACATATATATATCAAGATTACGAAACAGACATACATATATACTATATCACATGGTCCAATATATCGCAAGATTTGCTAATTAACCATCATGCATCTATCACAAGATAATGCATATACATATGTACATCACAACAACAGTATAACGGGAAGAAAACTTGCCTGAGTGCTCCCGGATAGACTTAAGCTTAGAGTGGGTCCGATAACCTATGAACAATAACATAATTCGGAATTAAACCCCGGTCGCTTAAGAAACTAGACTTTAACCAATTGAACCCTAACGTTCACTTTTGCGCTTAACGATTCACTTAAGTCGCTCGAGTACCCTCGGCTCCACCATTTTTAATAAATTAACCATTAAGAATTCTAAGGCAATTCTTTCGTGAGTACCCTACCAACTGTCTAATCCACTTTACATAATTGATTCATACTCCAATTAGTCATTTAAGGGTCTTAACCAAGGTTTCAAAGTAAGGCGAGGGGTAATGGTTCGTTCGCGAAATGCGGTTACTTAAAACGGTCGTTTCTCCTAAACCGTACATCAGATTCAAGCGAACCACATATCAAAACGAAGCTTACGACATAATCTAACTAAAAATGGAAAAGTCACAGATTCAATAGTTAGCTCTCTGTCCCGAACACTAAGAACAAGCAGTTATATGAAATTGGGCATTACGACGGCTATGTTTACGCGATTACCAAGTTTTAAACCACTCCAAACAACCACCATTCAACTCACAACCAACAATACAACCAACCCTCATCCAAACCTTACTACATCAGTCCCCAAACCTCAAGATTTTCCAATTTATACAACCCCACACATGAACTACTAGCTATACTTAAGTTTCATTAACTATAAACAAGATTTCAACATCCAAATCACTACAAATCCAATCCAAACTCTAAACACACAAGCATCATACTTCTCATTTACTATAACCATCAAAACCATCTTAATACTCAAATTAAAGTTAGGGTTTGGAGGTGTTATACCTTCCTTGGAGTGATTAGAGTAGCTAGGAAGTCTTAGGGAGCCTCCTACAAGCTTGATCTTTCCAAAGAAATCAAGAACACAAAGTTAGGTTTTGAAGTTTCTAAAAGTCATATTGAAAGAACTGTCAAAACGAGTGTCGTACCATGCTTATTTGGACGAGACTTGTGAACAAGAGTTGAAGGCCATCTCAATACCTTTCCAAAGAGCTATAGGACATCCTATTTGAGTGAGTATTGAAGGAGATATGGTAGTTTGAAGTTGCTGCTCTGATTTTGGCCGAGAGCTTTTGTTCTTGGAAAGCAAAAGTCAACTTCTAAATTGTGTTTTGTGTTTTTGATTTGTTTTGCTTGGTTATTTCCTTTTGTTTTGCTTAATTACCTTTTAACCATGGTAAAATTTGTGTGGCTTGTAATCAACCAACAATCCCTCCATTTATCATGCTTATGTCATCATGTCTATGTCATCGATTTGCCACATGTCTCTTCCTTTTGGTTTGATGATGTCACAATCCTTGGTTTCTTGTACAAGCTTGTCTCTTTGTCACTTATTTGTTTTACGGTTCGCTTAACTTTCGTTCTCGTTTATCGGTTGAGAGATCATACCCGGGATATTATTACTTGGGTCCCCCTAAACCCTTCTTAATAATTTATATTCCTTTTATGATCCTCTCTTATAATCCTTGAATTTAAATCCTTTTAATCATGTTACCTTATACCCAATTCTTTCGGTATCTGGTGGATTTTTGGGAAAATTCAAAGTGTTCGTATTTGGATTCTGACGATCTTTACATACACTTATTTACTTTATGGAGTACTAATACGATCTTAGAATTTCCATAACAGTACTCCTATATAGCGTGTTCTGATAATTTTCCTTAATCAGCATCATCAGCAAAAGTTACTATTCATCCGTGTTCAAAAATTTCCAAAAATTGGGGTTATTACAAATATTGTATCAATTATTTAACCTTGTATGATTTTCTGATTACATTTAATTGTAAAATCCGTATTTAATTCCAGAATTCTTCAAAAATTATGAAACTCAAATTTATTTAAGTTGGGAATATTTCGAGAATTTTAAAATTATTTTGGAAATTTTCGGGATTTATTTCACCCGCGCGTTGATTCGTTTATTTGTTAAAAGCGGGTATAATTTATATTTCAAAAATTATTTTAAAATTACGAAATTTATGTTTTTATAAATTTGGGGATATTTCTAACATTTTAAAAATATTTTCGTAATTTTCTAAAATTGTTTTAAGAGTAGCTCGGTTCGTTAATTTCCAACTTCGGGCTTCAGAATCTGCGTAATTATCCCAAGGGTTACGTGTTTATTTTCTAACACGTGTCAGGAATTACAGATACGTGGCATAGCAGCAGAAATTAAGAGATTAAAGCATCCATTTTATTTTCTCCGAGTCTAATCTCTCGGCTACCTCGTCTCTCCCGTTTTCATTCTCGAAATCTCTCCATCTCTCCTCTCTGTTTCTTCTCTTCCCTGTTCTTCTTTGTTTTCTCTCTAATTCCCCAATTTCCTTCCTCGGGTTCTGGTTTTCCAGTAAGTTCCGATCGGATTTTCCGGTGATTCCTTCGATTCTTTCCTGCTTTCAGATTATAAGCATGCATATATATATATACGGTTGTGTGTATGTATGTGTACGTATGTGTGCGTGGTGTGCGTGTGTTAGTGTGTGTTGTGATTGTGCGGCGGTGCCCGTGTTTGGCCGCGTTGCATCGTGGTTCCGCTTCTGTCTTCTCCTGATGTTTTGCAAGGCTGAACTTTCGACCCTGTTATTTTGGGCCTGACAGTGTTGGGCCTCTTGTGTAGTTGGGTTGGATGTTATACATTTTGATTTAATTTCCTTTTAATTGCAGGAATTATTTGAGTCAATATTCGTGATGTTATCGATGTCATACAGGAATTTAATTGAATTAATCGGCGAAGTTTCGCGTTGGAAACCCGGGGAATTAATCGGGTACCCGCGGAATTTTGCCTCCGTCCGTGATGACTTTCACGAGCGGACGATGGACGGTGATGAATCATTTCTGAGTCCTACGAACAAAAATATAAACATGCGAATAATAATAATTAATAACTAAATTGTATCGGTGATTGGAATTTGTGAGTTGTGATTGGTTGTCATGTTTTAAATTGGATTGTTGTTATTGAATTGACGTCGATTGATGTTTTGACGGGTAGTCCGATAAACAAAGGAGACGTTGTCCGATTTTCGGGAAACTGAATTACGTAAATACGGGAACGTATCCGATGAATATCGGGACGTCGAGAGACTATATATATATGTGTGTGTTTTATACGAAACTTGGTTGTACGATGTGATGAAATATTCTGCCAAATCGATAACCCTAATTTCGTAAAATAAAGAGTATATATATTTTCCAAAAACGAACACTGAACCGATTTTCGAGATTGTGAACCCTACTTGTTGCGTGTGTTATTATAATATACATAATTACGAGTCGGGTTTGAATATCGTTGGGTAAAATTGTTATCGAGGATATGTCAAGCATACCTAGATGTCTAACGTAGGGTATTTCGACCCTGTAGGTTATAGTCGGGAACCTGAAAGTGGACGATGGACTAAAGATAACCTAGTGGTCAGTCGGCGAGCTCAGTAGAGTTTCTACAGAAAAACCTGAGTTTCGAAGTCGAATCCAATGGGATCTAGTAGTTGGACGTTAAAGCCTGAGCGACAGAGTCGTCTCAGAGTTGATCAGTAATAGTTATAAAGCCATATAAGGCAAGTACTTCCGAACTTTTCTTCAAGATATATCGCAATTATTTTTGAACTGTTTCATAACATGTCGCTCTTATTCAAAATAACTCTTGTAAAATAACTATTTACCCTTGAACCCTGATTTTTCTTGATCTTGAGCCGTAAGCCTTGTTCTTTGTAAACCATCCTTTGTTGATCCTCAGATACCAAATCACACAAATATGATACCACTCCCCAAATGTATAACTACCAAAAACCAAACACTGGAGCAAAAATTATTTGAAAACACAGAAATTTTTATACTCCAACCATTCTTTATAACATCAAAGAACTATACCTTGAAAAATCAGTATTCGTCCAATACCTGATCATTTTACAGACTGAAAACCATTTCTTATACATACCTTGATATACCCTTGAGATATCCATGAGTTTCCTTACTTTTTTATTCAAGTGTTTAACCATCATTGATTATGATCTTGTTTATCGAATTATATTGTTTATCATATTGAACTGCTTTAGAATTGGATAGTTTTTTTATATATATGGACCAGATTCGTGGTCAGACTATATCTATAGTCGATTTAGGCCAATGTGTGCCTTAGATGCGGTAGTTAGAGCAGTATTGTGTGCTTTGCTCGGGGTTAGTGCGTGACTGATCAGCAGCCTAACCTTGGTTTTAAAACTTAAAATGAATATCCAATTCTAATAATTGTCTAGCAATAAACTTGATTCCTCTGAATCATCTTGTTTAATCATTGATTAACCCCAATTATTATCATTGTGACTTGCTGAGCTAGTTAGCTCACTCTTGCGAATCTTTTTATGTATTCTACAGTTAAGAATGATGCAGTTGATAGCGAGGTTTCCCAGTTCAATGTACGAGCTAGGATTTCAGATTGAGTTGGATTGAGCTAGCTAGAGTTTAGCATAGTATTGAGATAGTAAGATTGTAAGAATAATTTTATTATCAGTTGTAAGTTAAATTAGTTGGGATTTGGTACATTGTAATAAAGTTAAGGTTGTGGCTTATTTTCATACTTTAACCTGTTGTGATCTGTGGTTATGTAAAGCAGGGTCATTGCAAATACTATTTCTTATTCAGGTTTATATATTGTGTATGTGTTGTAGACCCCAAACTTTTGACCAGGGTTTGGAGGGCGCCACAGGTTGGTATCAGAGCTACAGGTTATAAGTCACTGAAACAAGCCTAGATTGTCGGGATTGGGTAGAGGGTTAGGACTAGGAATAGGAAATAGAAAGATAAGACGTCGTGAGGTTGAGTGTGACTGTATAGTAGGTCTCCGGCACGGTCCGTGTTGCGATTCAGGATTCTTAGCTTGCGACTTGATTTCCAGACAACGGCAATGGCAGATCCTGATTTCCCTGCATCATTTGATCATTTGGAGCCTTCCTTTTGAGGATCATCATCTTCTTCCAGATTGGATGTACACTTTGTTCTTCCATCGGTATTAATGGTAATACCTTCTGTTATGACAGTTGCGCCTCTCCAAGATATTCCATGCTATTATATCACCTCTTGATACGAGACTACCTATTTAAGAACCTCCATTTGATTATTCTTGTTCTTCTGTACATTCAACTATGAATGTATCTTTTCAGTCTACTCTACACCATGTTCTATACCCCCAGTTTAAGAACATGTCCTATGGAACAACAGTATTTACGAGAAGGGATGCGATAGCTATAGTAAATGGTAAGTATATGAGATATTAATAAAGGTGAGAAGGAGTTTAGGAAGAAGAATCACGTGTTTCGGAGGATAGCTGTTACCAGATTAAATGGAGCCACTAGTGAATAGACCACTCGTGATTAGCTTGTGGGATGGACTAGAGGAATTTTGAAAGAGTTAGAGAGAATAGTATAGATCTGGAATTTTTGTAGAATTAGATGATGGTGCTATGATAAATGTGATATATAAAGTAGTGATGTGACGTGATGTAAGCAAACTTTGTTCTATGAAATAGACTTGTTGGCTGTTGGATAGACCTGTTCCACTCAATGACTGCAAAGATGATGATGGGAGTACTACCAGTATGGAAGCTTTGATGTGAAGCTACGAATACGATAACACGCAACGACAATTGAAGTGATCGTTGATTAAGAAAGGCAAATGGACCTAATAAAGGAGATAAGGTAGATTGAAGTGAATGGACCTTTATGTGATCGTTCCTTTAATTTGGCACCTTGTTATAGGTGGGAAGGACAACAACCAACTCATATAGTAAGGACAACCAGATTTGTGATTTTCAAAATTTTTTTTTTTAACAAGTTTTCGAAAAAGATTTTTCCTTACAAAATTTCTAAAAGCCTTTTTAAATAAAATAAGTTTTAAACATTGGTTGTCAAGTTACTACTTGAGTTTCTTGTTTGTTAAAAGACCTGGATTACCCGGAAGGATACTTGTTTCAGACTTAGTATTGTTAATTCAGAAAGCAAAGTAACCCGCGATTATGAAGAAGTTGATTATTCCTAACGCTAAGGTGCAAATATTGTTTGACAAGGTTAATAACAGAATCCGCGTACGGAGTAATTGTTCATCCAATTGTAGAGACCATTTAAGTTTAAAGAATTTATTAATTTAAAAGGAGCTTGGGCGTGATCGAAGAAGATTGGGAAGATTTCCAGATTTTTTTTCTAAAAAGAAGAATGTTATTAACAAAAGGATCGTTATGTTGAATGATTCGTGGTTATTCTAAATTAAAAAGAGGAAACTCGAAGTTATCCTGTAGGAACGCCATTATGATCAAATTATTAAAGTATTGTATGTGTAGGTGCGATGTTAAGGACGCAAGACTTAGCAAGTAAGAATCTACCATAATGCTTAATTTGCGAAGGCATTTCAGCGTATTTTTTAAAATTTTTATATGACACAATTGGGATATGATCAAACAAGCTCGAAAGATGAATACAAGTGAAATGTGGATGGTGACCAATGATATTGTTCTTGTTTTCAATATTACGGCATATATTCCTTTTTAATTCCTAAAAATGTATGAACTTCTTTTCTTAAATAAACTCTTTGCTATGATATCGAAAAGGAGTATATTGCATTTCTTTCAAACTTAATTGTTTCCCTCAAGTTTTGCTTTCTGATTGGGACAAACAGTGTTATGGTGAGACACTTTGTCAGAATAACGAAGAGTCGGGTGGGACGCCACCTAATCATGTGTTGTATGTCATATGGTATGAAAGACTGGCCATCTTAAGTACCAATATGGTTGTCTCATTCATATTCAAATCCTTGTTTCTTCTTTCTTTTCAACTCTAATTTTTGTTGAATTGTGAATCCTTCTAGTTGCTTCGTTGTACTGTCGTTCTTTGCAAGAGTTTTTCAATCAGGAATCAACGTATTATGGACCAAGCGGGAAAAGTTCCATCTACCTCTCATGCATGGAAAGCAAACAAGGGCATATGGCGAGAATTTCAAATCACTAATCCAGTCAGGGACGTACTAAGAATCAAGGGAAACTACTCCAATAAGGAATACGTCTTCGAGAACGAGAATATGCGATTTTCCTATGAAATATGTTATTCAGAATACGGACGCGATGACATGGATGATTATGGTGAATACCTTATGCGTTAAAGTATTAAAAGATGTGAGAGAAACTTAATTGTTTATTTTTCAAGGTTTTGTTGATAAGATGAATTACCCTGTTGAATTGATAAGATTAGGATCAAAGGACTAACAAGTCAAGAATGTGAAATTGTTGACTAAGTGGGTACCAATGGTGGAATTGAGATTTCTGGCAATAAGTTGTGAAGAATTGATATCATGGAAGATAAGAGGATTTGACATTATTCTAAGCAGTGGATTAACTATTAAAGCGTGATGTCTAGATAGACCACGTGATGAAAAAAAATAATTCCGAGGATGCCAAATGAGAAGGTGATGAGGCTCAGAAGATGAAAGAAAGTAAAGAATTTGTTAATGATGATTACGGTGATTAAGATATGAGCATTATGGTGATTATGGGATACATAAAAGTCAGAAGCAAACAAAATTTTAAGATTTTATAGAAGTTAAGGAGTTTCAAGATATATTTCTAGATGAGTTATCAACATTTCCTCCAGATAGGGAAATGAAGCTCGCGATTGACTTAGCACCTAAGAAGAAGCCAGTAACCAAGGCCTTACACAAAATGGCACCAGTTAAAATGAGGAAGTTAGCAAAGCAGATGCAAGAGATGCTAGAAGAAGAAGCAATTAGACCCAGTGTATCCCATGAGGTGCACCGGTACTAATTATTAATAAGAAAAATGGAAGTATGAGATTATGCGTCGACTAGAAAAAGCTCAACAAGTTTACTATCAAGAGCAAGTATCTGTTACCTTGACCCAATGATTTGTTTGATCAAACGAAAGAATCAAAGTACTTTTATAAGATTGATTTAAGACTTGGTATTTCACCAATTGAAGATTAAACCTATGGATATATCAAAGATAATTTTCAGAACTAAGTATTGTTCTCGTATTGCCATTTGGATTAACCAATATACTAATAATATTTGAACTTGATGGACAGAATCTTTAAGGAACATCTGAATAAGCTATAGTTGTGATACTTAAAGTCAATGGAGGACCATGCAAAGCATTTAATGGTAACTGGAAAGTTGGAGAAGAAAGAAGTTGTATGAAGTATAGTTATTAGCATAAATAGTCAATGTGGAGAAGATCAAAAGAGATTCAGCAGAAATTAAAGTTACTATGAATGAAAAGAGACCAGAAACACCAACAAAAGTAAGAAGTTTTATCATGGGCCGGTTACTATCGAAAATTTGTGCAAGATTTCTTGAAAGTCAACATCTTAGACGAAGCTAACCAGGAAAAGCAAGAAGTTTATATGAAGTAGAGAAGGGTGAAGAAAGTTTTACGGAGTTAAATGAAAGAACGGTTACAGCACCTGCTTTATCATTTTGAAAGTATTAAGGAGATTTGGTAGTTTATAGTGATGCTTCTCATAAGGGAGTAGGATGTGTGTTGATGCAGCACAATAAAGTTATTGTATATGCACCCAGACAACCGAAATCTTATGAGCAGAATTATCCTATTCATAATTGGGACTAACAGTAATAATATTTGTTTTGAAAGATTGGGAAACATGATATGTATGGAGAAAGGTGTACGATCTATACGGACCATAAGAGTTTGAAGTATGTATTCATGAGGAAAAGCAAATGTAGTGGCAAGCGATAAGCAAAAAGGAGAGAACGAAAATTGAGACTGCACCAGAGGAATTAACTATAGAACTCTGGAAGTTAGAATTGGAAGCTAAAGTTCATAATCCAAAAGGAACAAAGATGGATAGTATGACCTTTCAGTTGAAGTTGTGAAGGGAAAGATAAGATCTCAAGAAAAGATAATGGATCACGATGTTAGTAGTTAGTAAAAGGAAATTTATGCACCCAGGAGAACGATCATGATATCCCCAAGTTTTTTTCCAGCACTTGGATGCTACAAGTAGAAGAATTAAGAAATGAGATCCCACAAGGAATTCACAATATAAAGTATTTAATCTATTGAAGAGATGCCAAGATATATGGAAATTTAAAGAAAAATAGTGATAACCAGGTATAAGAAGCGAATTTCAAAATAGATTGGGAAGTGTTGGACATGTCAAAGAATTAAGGCGAAGTATCGGAGGCCTAATGAACAAGGCAGACCAAGGAGTGGTTTTACAAGAAGCGAATCGCAAAATGTATCAGTGATGTTGTTGGAGAAAAGGAATAAAATTATGAGAATATGTACTGATTAGCGGGAGTTCAATAAAACAACGAATAAGAATAAGTGACCCCTATGAGGATTGATTACCTATGAGACCTAATCTAAGAAGTGTGTTATGTCTCGAGGATTAACTTAAGATCCGACCTGAGAAAACATCAGAGATTACGATTAAAGTGAGTTAAGAGCATTACAAGCTCTGGTGATATTATGTGAAATAACAAGTGTATCAGGTGGCTATAAGGAATTAAGGAACGTGGTGCATAAGGAGTACTTGGATAAGTAAACTGTATTTATTGATAACATCCTCAGCTACTCAAAGAATAAGAAAGTCCACATGAAATGCCCAAGGATTTTCCTCCAAAGAGTAAAAGGAAAGCAACTATACGTTGAGTCTTTAAGTACGAAATTTTGACCGAGGTTAACAAAAGATTTTGATTAGGCCACTAACAACTACCTAAACAAAGCCAAATGGTAACCGATGCCTTGTGTAGAAAGAAAGGATTGGATGTAATTAAGACCCCTGAGGAGTTAATAAAAGAATTGGAAAAAGTAGAATATGAAGTTCAATTACCTAAATTTGATAATAAGTGAATATATGAGATTACTTTTCAACCTTAACGGATAGAAACGAATAGGAGATGTTTAAATGTTTGGAAGCTAAGGTTGAAAATAAGCACCGCCTATCATCCTACAACGGAGAGTTAAAGTAAGGAAGTGATTCAGGAAGTATAATATATGTTGAGAGGTTGAGTTTTAAGGAAACATTGGAATGATCATTTAATATCGATGTCAGCTTTAAAATGCCATTTTACCAAGCCTTATTTGGACGTAAGTATAGGTCCCCACTTTATTAAGATAAAGTGGGAGAAAGGAAGTTGTCAAATTTTAAGTTAATCCCGCACACTTAGGGCGTAATGGTATTGATTGAGGCAGCTCAGAGTAGACAAAGAAAGAAGCAGAATTGTATCGAGGGAGAGTATGAATATAGAAATAGGACCAGTAATGTTAGTACAAGTTTCTTCTTAAAAGAGACTGGATAAGTTTGAGTAAAAAGGGACAAGTTAAGTCCTAAAATTTAGTAAACCATCTGATGTATCGATAAATATAGATAAAGTTGTTCATGAGTTGATGTTACCGTCACAACAGTATGCACATATAATGTGTTTTTCCCGTCAAGGTTAGGGCGATAAGTATCTGATTCGAACCAAGTGATTGATCAGGAGCCAATGAGCTCTGGTCCGAGTTGTTTTGCATATAGTGATCGATCTAAATTCTTGATCGTTAAAGGCAAGTCATTGAAAATGAGTGTATATCTATAGTAAGTACATTTCAAATCCTCGAGTAGAAGAGTCTACTTGGAAACTAGAGTCATATATACTTGACAAATATCCTCACTTATTTAGTTAAACCAGATTCTGAGGACAAAATCTTTTTAACGGGGGAAGGATATAACGACTCGTGTATTTTTGAATTATTTAAATATGTAATTGTGGAATATTAATTAAATAAAATATGTGTCTTGGTTTTGGCAACAGTATGTTGATATATACTATTTGTCTGTGATTTATTGCTGTAAAGGATTGAAATGTGTAGTTAAAAATTGAGTTATATTGTTCTGTTTTATTTTTAAAGGTAATTTTATTACAGTTTTAAAACCCATAAATATTTGAATTGTCTTTAAAATTAGTTTTATGATTTTATAATTTCAATAATTATTTTTGGGATTTTACAAAATTTAGATATCAATATTGTATCAATTATTTAACTATGTATGATTTTCTGATTACATTTAATTGTAAAATCCGTATTTAATTCCAGAATTCTTCAAAAATTATGAAACTCAAATTTATTTAAGTTGGGAATATTTCGAGAATTTTAAAATTATTTTGGAAATTTTCGGGATTTATTTCACCTGCGCGTTGATTCGTTTATTTGTTAAAAGTGGGTATAATTTGCGTTTCAAAAATTATTTTAAAATTACGAAATTTATGTTTTTATAAACTTCAGGATATTTCTAACATTTTAAAAATATTTTCGTAATTTTCTAAAATTGTTTTAAGTGTAACTCGGTTCGTTAATTTCCAACTTCGGGCTTCAGAATCTGCGTAATTATCGCAAGGGTTACGTGTTTATTTTCTAACACGTGTCAGGAATTACAGATACGTGGCATAACAGCAGAAATTAAGAGATTAAAGCATCCATTTTCTTTTCCTCCGAGTCTAATCTCTCGGCTACCTCGTCTCTCCCGTTTTCATTCTCGAAATCTCTCCATCTCTCCTCTCTGTTTCTTCTCTTCCCTGTTCTTCTTTCTTTTCTCTCTAATTCCCCAATTTCCTTCCTCGGGTTCTAGTTTTCCAGTGAGTTCCGATCGGATTTTCCAGTGATTCCTTCGATTCTTCCCTGCTTTCAGCTTATAAGCATGCATATATATATATATATATATATATATATATATATATATATATATATATATATATATATATATATATATATACGGTTGTGTATATGTATGTGTACGTGTGTGTGCGTGGTGTGCGTGTGTTAGTATGTGTTGTGATTGTGGGGTGGTGGCCATGTTTGGCCGCGTTGCGCTGTGGTTCCGCTTCTGTCTTCTCCTGTTGTTTTGCAAGGTTGAACTTTCGGCCCTGTTATTTTGGACCTGACATTGTTGGGCCTCTTGTGTAGTTGGGTTGGATGTTATACATTTTGATTTAGTTTCCTTTTAATTGTAGGAATTATTTGAGTCAATATTCGTGATGTTATCGATGTCATGCAGGAATTTAATTGAATTAATCGGCGAAGTTTCGCGTTGGAAACCCGGGGAATTAATCGGGTACCCGCGGAATTTTGCCGCCGTCCGCGATGACTTTCACGAGCGGACGGTGGACGGTGATGAATCATTTCTGAGTCCTACGAATAAAAATATAAACATGCGAATAATAATAATTAATAACTAAATTGTATCGGTGATTGGAATTTACGAGTTGTGATTGGTTGTGTTTTAAATTGGATTGTTGTTATTGAATTGACGTCGATTGATGTTTCGACGGGTAGTCCGATAAACAAAGGAGACGCTGCCCGATTTCTGGGAAACTGAATTACATAAATACGGGAACGTATCTGATGAATATCGGGACGTCGAGAGACTATATATATATATGTGTGTGTTTTATACGAAACTTGGTTGTATGATGTGATGAAATATTCTGCCAAATCGATAACCCTAATTTCTTAAAATAAAGAGTATATGTATTTTCCGAAAACGAACACCGAACCGATTTTCGAGATTGTGAACCCTACTTGTTGCGTGTGTTATTATAATATACATAATTACGAGTCGGGTTTGAATATCGTTGGGTAAAATTGGTATCGAGGATATGTCAAGCATACCTAGATGTCTAACGTAGGGTATTTCGACCCTGTAGGTTATAGTCGGGAACCTGAAAGTGGACGATGGACTAAAGATAACCTAGTGGTTAGTCAGCGAGCTCAGTAGAGTTTCTACAGAAAAACCTGAGTGTCGAAGTCGAATCCAATGGGATCTAGTAGTTGGACGTTAAAGCCAGAGCGACAGAATCGGCTCAGAGTTGATCATTAATAGTTATAAAGCCCTGTAAGGCAAGTACTTCCGAACTTTTCTTCAAGATATATCACAATTATTTTCGAACTGTTTCATAACATGTCGCTCTTATTCAAAATAACTCTTGTTTATTTTGCCAGTTCTTTAAACTATTTACCCTTGAACCCTGATTTTTCTTGATCTTGAGTCGTAAGCCCTGTTCTTTGTAAGCCATCCTTTATTGATCCTCAGATACCAAATCACACAAATATGATACCACTCCCCAAATGTATAACTACCAAACACCAAACACTGGACCAAAAATTGTTTGAAAACACAGAAACTTTTATACTCCAACCATTCTTTATAACATCAAAGAACTATACCTTGAAAAATCAGTATTCGTCCAATACCTAATCATTTTACAGACTGAAAATCGTTTCTTACACATACCTTGATATACCCTTGAGATATCCATGAATTTCCTTACGTTTTTATTCAAGTGTTTAACAATCATTGATTATGATCTTGTTTATCGAATTATATTGTTTATCATATTGAACTATGTTAGGTCACACAAACACTGTAAGGGGGGTGAATACAGTGTATAGTACAATCAAATCGAACTTTAATAACTCAAGTAACAGAAAACAAACTTTATTGAAACAATAAACTCTGTTACAGTATGGAACTGTTCTCTCTCAGTGATGAACAAATATCACGAGAGCTGCTAGGGTTACAATGAATAATCTTCTCGATTATGATAACACTTATAGTGTAAACCCTATGTCTGTGTTTATATACTACACAGTTACAAGATAATCACTAATTGATATGGAATATAATTTTGCTTCCTAAAATATATCAATCAGATATCTTTTCTTCCAAGTATTCTATTCTTCATAGAATTCCTTATTCATGCATATCTCTTCTTATGTTTGTCTCGATCTTCTTTCCTGTAACCAGCTGCCTTCCTTATCTGAACATCCTTCAGTACTTAAGTTCTGATATCCATCTTCTGATGATTATCTCTTGATAATTTAAGTACTGATATTCTTAAGTCCTGACTTCCAGTAAGTACTGATTTATCCTATTTAAGTAAGATCTGAAAACTAAACATAAATCACATTAGCCATGACATTATCAAATATATCTAACAATCTCCCCCCAACTTGTAAATTAGCATAATATACAAGTTTAACAAATATTTGATGATGTCAAAAACATTAAGTACAAATGCATGAGAATTTGACTAGATAACTACAACTTACAGTCCTTATAGCTTTACCAATCTTTAACTTTTGATAACAACTTCAGTCTGTATTCATATTAGAATTTAAGCAGTTGTAGATCTTGATTTGGCTTCATCTTCTGATCTCTCTGATGTCAGGAGTTGTTCTGAGATAGTTCTTCAACAAACATCTCTCATCATATCTGAGTTCATCAATCATCCTCCTTTTAGCATCTTTAAGTTCTGCAGTATCTTCACCAATTTGAAAGATTGCAGCCCTGAGATCATTAATTTTAGCTTTCTTAATATCCTGATCCAGTCTGATCAAATATGCCTTGTCAGACTCAAGATTGAATTCCACAGCCCTGTAACCCAGAAATATATTTATAATATTGGCAGTGTTGGGCTTCATCTCAACAATATCACCCTTGTGATCTCTGTACTTTGGAAGATATGAGCTGTCAGACTTAATAGAATAAAGCTTTTTCTGATTCTGAATTTGACTCTTCAAAAAGTTTGCAGCACTTTCTGTTATTTTGTCATTCACTTGAATTAAGAATAATACATGTTCCATCTCTTCAAAATACTTCAGTGGAATGGCATTTTCCCTTATATGATAAACCCTACCATATGTCATGAAGTACAACAAGATGTGTTCTTTCAAGTAGGTATGGTAAACCATTTGTACAGATTCTAGTTGATTCAATCTCTCAGGAGTTGCTCCAATACCTGGTTCACTTAAGGAAGTTGGATCATTGGTTGTGTTCTGTATTCTTCTTTCATCAGCACTTCCCAATCCAGTTTTATCTCTTGCTTCCTTTCCAGTAACCACTCTTACTTCAAAACCACTTGCAACAGTCTTCAAAGGTTGAGTCTGTTTGGCTTTAGTGAATCCTGGTAGGAGTATCTTTGAAGGTTTAACATGAGCAATGTCAGAGGTTTCCTTTGATTTATCTTCTGATATCAAGTTAACTTGTGCTATGTCAGAGGTTACTTGCTTCTTCGAAATATTAGAACTAACTATCTCTTGACTCTGAACAACTTGAGCCATGTCAGAGGTTGTCCTAGAAACTTTTCTTGAAGTCAGAGCAAGATCAGCATCTTCATCAGTAATTTCTTCATTCAAAGGAGGCACATAAACCTTGATAGGTTCACCAACTTTCTCTTTGGCCTTGGACCTTGGATCTATCTGCAGTTGTGATTTAGCTATGATTGCTTCAGGATTTGTCCTTTCTTTTATCACAATGCCTTTGAGTTTTGGAAGTTTCTTTTTACCAGAATCTTCAGATTTAGATTTGACTTTTTCTGATTTAAGTCTGGCTTCTTCTTCCATCAGACTCTCCAAGTCCATTCCTGGATTTTCCTTAAGAAATAATTGTCTTGACATTTCTTCATCAAGGTCTAAAGTTCATCAGAACTTATCCTTTTACCAGTAGCAGAAGTAATTCTTTTTCCAGCATCAGAACTTGTCCTGTGACTTGTGATTTCAGCTTTTCTTGATGAGAAACCTCTACCTTGACTATGACCTCCACCCATTCCAGAGGTTCCTTGGTCATCTTTTTCATCATCCTTCCCCTTCAGTGTCTTATCAGTTTTGCATTTGGACTTAATTAGTTTCTCCCCCTTTTTGGCATCAGCAGGTAAGAGAAGAGAGACAAGCAATTCCACTGAGGCTTGGATTTCATTAAGTTGAGATTGCTGGGAAGCTTGATTTTTCAAAATATCATCAATTTGAGATTGTTGTTTCTCTTGAGTCTTCTCAATATAAGCAACTCTGTCAAAGGTAGGTTGGAAGAATTTTTTCTTGTCAAGTTTCTGAACTTGTTCTTGCTTGATTAATTCTTCCTGAATTTTATGTAACTCTGCATGAGTAGTGGAATGGAGACCTTGTATATGTTTAGTACTCAATGCAGTGACTCGAAGCTGTGTTTTAAAATCATCAGTAATTAATATCTCATCAGCTTTTGTCAAGTGCTCAGCAAGATTCTTTGCAGATAGAACACAGGTAACTGAGTTCCATTCCTTAGTCCACTCCTGTCCTGCAGGAGTTTCACTCCAAGGCACTGGTGCTTCTCTTGTAACAAACTTCTTAACTAGTTCAGATTTAGGAACAGTTTGTTGAGGTGCATGTCCTGAAGGACTTGCTTCATCAGCATCTGTATTTGGAGCAGCATCACCAGTATCATCATCATTTGCAGCATCAGAACTTACAGAATCAGCATCTTCTGATAAAACAACAGTATGAGAAGCAATTGAGGCTGCAGCATCATCCTCTAAGTGCTGATCTGGTTCCAAGTTCTGATCAACAACCATATCCTGATGCTCACTTATATTCTGATTATCATCATCTAGATGTTGAGAAGGTGTAGTAGATAATTCTGGAGTTTGGGTAGCATCAGTAACAGGTGTTGTTGATGGATTAATTGATGTTGGAGCTTCTAAGTAAAGTACCTCAGGCACAACCAGGTTCTGAATATCAATTTCAGCACTTGTGCCTGGATCAAAAATAGATACAGATGATGTGTTGGCCTTTTCTGTAGCAGCTTCATGAGTTGGAGTCAATGGAGAAACAATGGCTTTAGCAGATTCTGGTTCTTGTGAGATCAGAGATTCCTGATCTCCTTCCTTAGCTGCTGCTTCCTCATCATCTGAAACTGGCCTTTTAGCTCTCTGTTTCTTGTATCTCTTTGAAGGTGGGGATTCCTTGGGAGGTTCAGCAGAAGTCATTCTTCTAAGCCTTTTGAGAAGCTTAGATCCCCCAATTCCAGAATCCTTCTGAGAAAGAACTTTCTCAGCTTCTTTAACAACAAGTTCTGATAAAGAAACCTGTTCCTCACTATCAGACTCATCTCTCAGAATAATCCTCCTTCTCTTCTGTGGTATTTGAGAAACAGTCTTTGTCCTCTTGGACTTGGAAGATGAAGGCTTCACAGTAGGTGTTGAGGATGAAGGTTGAGATGTCTGTGAAGTTGAGAGATATGATTTGAGATATGTTCTGAGGGAAGGTTGAGGAATTGATGTATGAGTGGTATGTTCTGATGGTTGCTGTGGTGTTTGGGTTGTGGTGGTGGGTTGGACATCAGGATAAACAGGTCTATAAGTTTGAGGATCAGCATTTACCAAGATCTATTTTACAGACTGAGGAATCTGTAAAGGTCTAACCACCTTTTTCTTAATGTCAGCATTTACCAAGTCATTAAAGGCTCGTTTTGCAATTTTGAAAGGTGAGTTAAGTCAGTGGTAGGTTGGGATTCATCAGCACAACAGAAAGTATATATAAGCTGACAAAATCTAGCAAAGTAGACAACATTCCTATCTTTTGTCATCCTATCCCCAATAAAACCTATCACAGCATTTGCAAAATCAAAATGAGTTTGGTTAATAATAGCATACCCAATGTGCTAACTCATTATAGGAATGGCATCAAAGTTGGAACACTTATTCCCGAAGGCTTTAGTGATGTAGTCGAAGAAGAAGCTCCATTCCTTTCGGATATGAGCCCGTTTCAACTGTCCAAGCTTAGCCAAACTCTGCTCATACCTCAAACTTGCCATTAACTCTTGTAGAGCTGATTCCTCCGGTGTTGAGAAAATACAGCCTTCTGGTAAGTGTAAGGCCTTGCGTATTGTACCAGGAGTTACCACATGTTCAGAATCATCCACTTCAAAAACAATACTGGGAGTACCAGTTGTACCACCATTATCAAAATGCCCAGTCCGCCAAAAAGTCAGAAATTGTTGGCTTGAAAAGACTGAAGGCTGGATCAATGCATACCCAATTTCACTGTGTGCAAGAAGATCTTGCACAAAATGCAACTCAGACGGAGCTTCAGCATGTTCGAGAATTGCAACATAGTTATTTGGAACGAACTTAGCCCCATCAATGATCAAATCCTTAGGTGCCATGAGAATAATTGAAATTTAAGATTTACCTGTTAGGTGTTTGATAGAATGTCTGTATGAAAAACCAACGTCAGGAGATGAGAGAGAGTAAAAGCAAAGAAAGAGAGATAAAGTGTAAAAGTAAATAAAAGATTGTATAATATTCTCTCTTTCTTACTTATACTTAGTAAAAAAAATATAACCGTTGGACACCTGTCAGACATGCAGCAATAATGAATAGTTAATGGGCACGGGAAAACAGTAATCATTACTTACCCACTTGCAGTTTTTCAAGGAAAAATCGTTCCACTTACCCAGTAATTCCATGAATTGAGGTAAATCAGTTTTAATTCAAAATTTAAACTGTTCCCACTTATTCAATTATTTTCACTACAATACCAATATTCTGGAAAAAACAATTCGAGTGTGAGAATGACCAAAATAAATCAAATAAACAAGTACCGATATTTTAAGATCAGAACTTAATTTAAATCAAAAATGAAATGGTCATCAGAATATAAATATATCAGGATTTATCAGTGCATTTAAATTACAAACATCTCAGAGACAAAAACTTGCAAAAAGTAAAAATTCCATTAATATATTTAGAGAATACATTCATGAAATTTAAATTACATCAGAGCATTACAAGATTGTCCTAAGCTTCTAAACCTAACATCACCAGCCTTAGTCCTAGCTCAAGAAGCAGGGCAAGGCTGACGATGAAGAAAAACAGGAAGAAGAAAATAAATTATTTCTTCTTCCTATTCTCTATAAAAAGAATAGCGAGTCTGATGATTCGCTCTTGCTGGCGGAGAGCTTCCAGCCTTTCTTCCTCCAATCGCTCCAGATGGCGATGGTAGTCCATATAAAAGAACAGGAGGTGGGTGAGAACCTCCTGGGGAACCGAGTCCCAAATCTCATCAGGAATGGCAGTGACGTGCCATTCCTGCTGCCAGGCTTCACAGCTCAGCTCCATGTTGAAGGTTTCATAGTTCAAAAACATGTTGTAGTTGACCATGGTTTTGTTGGTATGAAGAAAATGAAGGCGAGTATGTGAGAAAAGAAATGATGTGTAGGCTGTTGTGAAGTGTTTGTTTATATAGGCAAGAGAATGCCAGGAGACGCAAGGAAATTAAATGCTGACAGGTAGAAATAATTCTACCTCATCTCCCTAGACTTGAAAGAAGAAAAAAAGTCATTGGAAAGTAAAACTAGGTTTAATGCGCACAAGAAACAAGTAAAAATTACTGTGCATGTACGTGTACCACTATTCCTAATTATATTGACTGTTAATATTCCGCCCAAACATATTTTGATTTAAAAGGAGACTGTTTTTAGATTTTATCCACAAATAAGTCAAGTAAAGGATCAGACTGTAGTATCAGAACTTAGACTTATATCAGAACTTAACAGTTATCAGAACATGATTTCTAAACTCAAAAAATGAATGCATATCTTTGTAATTCTTCACACAAATTCTGATATAGATTCTTCAGAACTTAATCATCAGAACGTTCAATAGAACTTGTCCTCAGAATTTATGTAATCTGACACATAAACTGTTCATCTAAAATAACATAGATCACCACAGTAATTTTCATCATTCATATGGAGAGTTTAGTGTGTGCGTTAAGCTAAATATCAGACAAAGAGTAAAGTCTGATTCACTTCAGTACATCTTAGAAATAAGGCATAACTAAAACTTTACTTAAAAATCTGTTATTATTCTGAAGCCTACTATTGAATGAGTTCATGCTTGAGTCCACCTCAACTGTTTTGTGCTAATTTTGTGCATCTTTTTAAATTCCATTTTACAGTGGCTTCTCAGTGTAAGTGAGTCACGACTGCTTATCAGAATTTATGCTATTATCAGAGTATTTCTCCAGTAATCATAGAGTGTGAAAAGTCACCAAGAAAATATTTTGCTTTTCTGATGCATATTACTTAATACCAACAATGTACTTGGATCGTCCCTTCCACATTTTTACTCTAGACCTCAAAGGAGTACCTGATTTTATTTCTTTTTCTTTTTCCTTTTTCTTTCGATAAGTGAGGTTTATCACCACTTAGTATATTCAGCAGATTTACTAACACCAAAACTTAACAGATGAGAAGCATTATTCTAGTTTTTGACTTAGTAATAAGATAGACAGAGTAAACTTAACTAAGCTCAATATCAGAATTTGCTTGTGTCAATGGATTTCCACATAAATAATTACTTCTAACATGGGATCCCTAGTGTATTGAAGACTACTAGGTCAGCATCTAGCACATATATCCTCATAGAATTGAATAGTTACAAAAACAGACATATCACTATCAGAGTTTAAGAAAGTCACATCAGTCAACAGTCAGTACTTAAGCAATTTTCAATTAAGCACAGAATACACAAAGAGAGTAATTTCTGTAAATACTGATCATAAAGTCTGATGCATCAGAACAAAACTAAGCAGATTTAGAGAAAGAACCTGAAACCATTCCAAGTTCATTTACCAATCTTGTAAAAGTAGCTTCACACAGTGGTTTTGTGAAGATATCTGCTAGTTGTTGATCTGTTGGAACAAAGTGCAATTCCACTGTACCTTCATCCACATGTTCCCTTATGAAGTGGTACCTGATGCTGATGTGCTTCGTCATTGAGTGTTGAACTGGATTACCTGTCATAGCAATAGCACTTTGATTATCACAGTAAATAGTGATTTTAAAATATGTTAACCCATAATCCAGTAACTGATTCTTCATCCAAAGAATCTGTGCACAACAGCTTCCTGCAGCAATGTACTCTGCTTATGTAGTTGATGTGGAAATTAACTTTTGTTTCTTGCTAAACTAAGAAAGCAATCTGCCTCCAAGAAATTGGCAGCTTCCACTTGTGATTTTCCTGTCAATTTTGCAACCTGCAAAATCTGCATCTGAGTAACCTATTAGTTTAAAATCTGATTCTCTGGGATACCACAATCCCAGATCGGCTATTCCCTTAAGATACTTGAAATTTTTTTTCACAGCTGTTAAGTGAGGTTCTCTTGGATCTGCTTGAAATCTTGCACAAAGACAGGTAGCATACATGATATCAGGTCTACTAGCAGTTACATAGAGTAGAGAGCCAATCATACCTCTGTAATCAGTAATATCTACTGATTTACCAGTATCCTTATCCAGTTTTGTTGCAGTGGCCATGGGAGTGGATGCACTTGAACAATCTTGCATTCCAAATTTCTTCAGCAAATTTTTGGTGTACTTAGTTTGACAAATAAAAGTGCCTTCTTCATTCTGCTTGACTTGAAGGCCGAGAAAATAGCTAAGTTCCCCCATCATACTCATTTGATACCTTGACTGCATCAGTTTGGCAAACTTCTTGCAAAGTCTGTCATTTGTAGAACCAAAGATGATATCATCAACATAAATCTGGACCAGAAGTTAGTCCTTTCCATGGTTGAGGTAGAACAGTGTTTTGTCTATAGTTCCTCTATTAAATCCATTTTCCAGAAGAAACTGAGCTAAAGTCTCATACCATGCTCTTGGAGCTTGCTTAAGTCCATAAAGTGCTTTATCAAGCCTGTAGACATAATCTGGATATTTGGAATCTACAAAGCCTGGAGGTTGTTCAACATATACTTCTTCCTCCAATTCTCCATTGAGAAAAGCACTTTTCACATCCATTTGAAAGATAGTAAACTTTTTGTGAGCAGCATAAGCCAAAATATCCTTATGGCTTCCAATCTAGCAACTGGTGCAAATGTTTCATCATAATCGATTCCCTCCTGTTGAGAATATCCTTTTGCAACCAGCCTTGCCTTATTCCTTGTAATTATGCCATCACTATCAGTTTTGTTTCTGAATACCCATTTTGTACCAACAACAGATTTGTTCTTTGGTCTTGGCACTAGGGTCCAGACTTTGTTTCTTTTAAATTAATTTAACTCTTCTTGCATTGCTTGTACCCAATCAGCATCTTAAAGAGCTTCTTCCACTTTCTTTGGCTCAGTCTGAGAAAAAAAAGAATTCTAAAGACATTCACTTGAAGTAGTTGTTCTAGTTCTGACACCTACATCAGGATTTCCAATTATCAAATCAGGTGTATGTGATTTAGTCCACTTCCTTGCAGATGGAAGGTTTTCTCTAGAACTGGATGCTCCCCGATGATCCATGTTGTCTTCATTAACATTTTCTGATGCTCCCCCTGAAACTATGCTCTCTGAGTTGGATTCTTCAGAATTTAGATTTTCAGAACTATCAGTACTTGGCTTATCAGAACTTGACGAATCAGAACTTGAAGAGCCGGATGTATGTTCTGATGCTTCTTGAGATGTGGTTATATATTGAGTATGCTCCCCCTGCATAGGTGCATCTTCTTTTGGCGTAGCCACCACAGTTTCAATAACATCAGAGTTTGATCCATCAGAGTTTGCAGTATCAGGATTTAGATTGTCAGGATTTTCAGTATCAGAATTTGAGTCTTCATTTTCAAATCTCAGCTGATCATGATCAATAAAATCTTCAAGTCCAGTAATCTTCTTATCATCAAAAGAGACATTGATAGATTCTATGACCACTCTTGTTCTCAAGTTATAGACTCTGAAGGCTTTTGTGGAAAGTGGATATCCAACAAAGATCCCTTCATCATCTTTTAGATCAAACTTGGATAGCTGTTCAGGATGAGTCTTAAGAACAAAACACTTGCATCCAAATACATGAAAATACTTCAGATTTGGCTTCTTTTTCTTCACCATCTCATATGGTGTCTTTTCTTGCTTGTTGATGAGTGTTGCATTCTGAGTAAAATAAGCAGTCTGCACAGCTTCAGCCCAGAAATAGGTTGGAAGCTTTACTTCATCAAACATTGTACGTGAAGCTTCAGTGAGAGTTCTATTCTTCCTTTCAACAACTCCATTTTGCTGTGGAGTTCCAGGAGCAGAAAATTCATGCTTGATTCCATGGTTTTTGCAGAACTCTTCCATTATCAAATTCTTGAACTCAGTACCATTATCACTTCTTATTATCTTCACTGAGTCCTTGACCAATTTATCCAGTTGCTTGACATGATGAATCAAGATAGATGCAGTTTCACTTTTTGTGTGCAAGAAATACACCCATGTGTATCTGGTGAACTCATCCACTATGACCATAGCATATTTCTTCTTTGCAATAGACATGACATTTACTGGACCAAATAGTTTAACATGTAGTAGGTGATAAGGCTCAAGAATTGATGATTCAGTCTTGCTCTTAAATGAAGATTTTCTTTGTTTGGCCTTCTGACAAGAATTACAAAGGCCATCAGGAGCAAATACTGACTTTGGCAGTCCTCTCACAAGATCTTTCTTGACCAACTCATTTATATTGTTGAAATTTAAATGAGAGAGTTTCTTGTGCCAATTCCAGCTTTCTTCAATTGATGCTCTACTCATCAGACAGATTGCAGAACCATCAGTATTTGTTGAAAGCTTGGCTTCATAAATGTTACCATGCATGTATCCTTTCAGAACAACTTTTCCTGTAAATTTATTTACAACTTCACAGTGTTCCTCAAAGAAATCCACATGATAACCTCTGTCACAGATTTGACTGACACTCAGCAGATTGTGTTTAAGTCCTGAGACCAGAGCTACTTCCTTAATGATGACATTCCCAAGATTGATATTGCCATATCCCAATGTTTTTCCAATGTTGCCATCTCCATAAGAAACACTTGGGTCAGCCTTCTCCACAAAGTCTGATAGCAGGGCTTTATTTCCAGTCATATGTCCTGAACATCCACTGTCCAGAACTAGGATATTTTTCCTGTTGCCCTACAATCACAAAGACCACTAATGATTAGTTTTAAGGACCCAAACATGCTTGGATCCTTTGGCCTTATTAAGTCTGTTAACATTTGCAGCGGATTTAGCATCAGAGTTTATGTTAACATTTTTCTTATCAAAATTTACACTATCAGACTTTGAATCAGAACTTACATTAGAAGGAACAATGGTAACTTTCTTTAAAGAAGGTTTTATTTGATAATAATCATAGTACAAACTATGATATTCCTTACAAGTATAAATTGAATGCCATAAACTACCACAATGAAAACAAGAATTTTGTGGCTTATATCTAACAAACTGACTCTTAACTCCTGACTTTGAAGGTAAGGAGTTTATGTTCTTATTTTTCCTGCAAAAAGAAGCCAGATGGTTAGAACTTCCACAGTTATGACACATTTTCCTAGGAGCTTCAGGAACAGGCTTATAATCTTTGCTTATATTCACACCTTCCTTTCCATTCCTATTTTTCCTAGGTGATTTTGCCTTCTTTGCATTCTTAACATCTTTCAGTTTATGCTTAAGCTGTTTCTTAGTCATTAAGCCTACGTTTACTTCAGTTGTCTTTTCCTGTTTTAGTTTGTCAGAAGTTAATTCCTTTTTAACTTCTGATTTCTCATTATTAGACTTTACAGCTACAAACTTAACAGGTTTTAACTTTGGCTTTTGTTTAACAACTACAGGCTTAATATCTACAGTTCCTTTATCATTCTTATCCTCTCCATAACCTAAGCCCTCTTTTTAGTTTTCACTACTTAACAAATTCTGAGTTGTTCTGCCAGAGTTAGTCCAAGTCCTGATAATTTCTCTTTCCTTTTCTAACTCAGCTTTTAGAGATTCATTCATTTTAAGCACTTCATCCCTAACATAGAAAGCATCATCTCTATCTTTCTGAGTTTGATGGAACATGACCAACTCTTTTTCTAAATAATCATTCCTCTTTTTGCAAGCAAGATTTTCAGAAGTTAATCTTTCACATGTTAAAGTTTGATCTCTATAACTAATGAACATGGTTTTAAGATATCTTCTCAACTCATTAATATCATCAGTATGAAAAGCATAAGTAGTTTGAGGTACCTTTAATTCAGCAGCTTCAGAACTGCTTTCAGCACTTGCCTTATCAGCATTTGCCATTAAGGCATAATTCTCCTCACTTTCATAATCTGAGGTATCTGTCCAGCTTTTCTTCTTTGTGACAAGAGCCTTGCCTTTGTCACTCTTCACTTTCTTGTAATCAGGAGATATGTGGCCTTTCTCACCACAGTTGTAGCATTTGACATTTGTATAATCTCCTCTTCCCTCAGATTTTCTGAAATTCTTTTTATCAGAACTTGTGCCTTTCCTGGAAAACTTCTTTCCCTTCCTGAACTTCCTTTCTCACCACAGTTGTAGCATTTGACATTTGTATAATCTCCTCTTCCCTCAAATTTTCTGAAATTCTTTTTATCAGAACTTGTGCCTTTCCTGGAAAACTTCTTTCCCTTCCTGAACTTCCTATATGCAATCTTTGTGATCCCTTTCACCATAAGAGCACACAGCTTCATCATCTCTTCATCAGCATCTGTCTCAGGCAAGCTTTCAGATTCTGAGTCATCATCACTTTCAGAACTTGATGACTCAGTATCAGACTTTGTGAAGAGAGCTTTACCCTTGTCTTTCCTTGAGGTAGCTGTCTTGGGGGATTCTTCTTCAGCCTTAAGAGCAACTGTCCTTGACTTTCCTCCTTTCCTCTTGCTTCTTTGTTCCATCTCAAGTTCATGAGTCTTGAGCATTCCATAAATTTCATCAAGAGTTGTTTCGTCAAGATTATAGTTGTCTCCTATTGTTGTTTCCTTCAAATCCCAGCATTCAGAAAGAGCTAACAGGAATTTAAGGTTTGAATCTTCAAGATCATACTCCTTATTAACCAGTGACAAATCATTCAAGAGTTTGACAAATCTATCATATAAATCAGTCAATGACTCATTAGCCTTTGAGTCAAAGTGTTCATACTCTTGAGTGAGTATTGTCTTCCTGTTCTTCTTGATCGTATCCGTTCCCTGACATCTTGTTTCCAAAGCATCCCATATCTCCTTTGCAGTCTTGCAGTTTATTACCTTGTTTGACATTACATTATCAATAGCACTATGTAGTAAGTGTCGTAGCATAGCATCCTTAGCAATTGATGTGATATCTTCAGCAGTGTAATCACTCTTCTCCTTTGGTACAGACTTTGCTGCTTCACCTGCAACTGCAACTGCGAGCTTGGTTGGTTTGTGAGGCCCTTCCTTGATTCTATCAAGATATTCTGGATCTGTAGCTTCCAGAAACATGGTCATCCTCACCTGCCATATGGCATATTCAGATGGTCTCAATATGGGAACTCTAATAGTCTCATATCGGCTTTGAATTTGTGTCTTTGGAGGTTCTTCAGCTTTTGTGAGCTTAATTGGAGTTTCTGCTTCAGACATGATTGTGTTTGGATCTTAAACTATTTGTGTGTTAACAGATAGGCTCTGATACCACTTGTTAGGTCACACACACACTGTAGAGGGGGGGGGCGAATACAGTGTATAGTAAAATCAAATCGAACTTTAATAACTCAAGTAAAGAAAACAAACTTTATTGAAACAATAAACTCTGTTACAGTATGGAACTGTTCTCTCTCAGTGATGAACAAATATCACGAGAGCTGTTAGGGTTACAATGAATAATCTTCTCGATTGTGATAACACTTATAGTGTAAACCCTATGTCTGTGTTTATATACTACACAGTTACAAGATAATCGCTAATTTATATGGAATATAATTCTGCTTCCTAAAATATATCAATCAGGTATCTTTTCTTCCAACTATTCTATTCTTTATAGAATTCCTTCTTCATGCATATCTCTTTTTATGTTTATCTCGATCTTCTTTCCTTTAACCAGCTGCCTTCCTTATCTGAACGTCCTTCAGTACTTAAGTTCTGATATCCATCTTCTGATGATTATCTCCTGATAATTTAAGTACTGATATCCTTAAGTCCTAACTTCCAGTAAGTACTGATTTATCCTGTTTAAGTAAGATCTGAAAACTAAACATAAATCACATTAGCCATGACATTATCAACTATATCTAACAAACTACTTTAGAATTGGATAGTTTTTTTATATATGTGGACCAGATTCATGGTCAGACCATATCTATGGTCAATTTAGGACAATGTGTGCCTTGGATCCAGTAGTTAGAGCAGTGTTGTGTGCTTTGCTCGGGGTTAGTGCGTGACTGATCAGCAACTTAACCTTGGTTTTAAAACTTAAAATGAATATCCAATTCTAATGATTGTCTAGCAATAAACTTGATTCCTCTTAATCATCTTGTTTAATCATTGATTAACCCCAATTATTGTCATTGTGACTTGCTGAGCTAGTTAGCTCACTCTTGCGAATCTTTTTATGTATTCTACAGTTAAAAAGGATACGGTTGATAGCGAGATTTCCCAGTTTAATGTACAAGCTAGGATTCCAGATTGAGTTGGATTGAGCTAGCTGGAGTTTATCGCAATTGTGACGCCCCCAAATCTGGGGTCAGGATTAGGTGTCACTACACAAATTTACATAATAATAAAAACCTGTATATTAAAATAAATATACAGATAACCCCTCATATTCAGGATCGCTTACAGGTTATAGTATGAAACAAGAATCTAACCTTTTAAAATTTACATTGTCTAAATACAATTTCATTACCTTATTACTAATTTCCTTGTATTGATCGCTCTGACATCTCTAAATTTCTTCATCTAGAATCGCACCACTTTTGCTGTCTATTAAAAGCAATTTTTTCCTTGCCCTCATTTGATACTGAAAGAAATAAGAGTTCACAAAGCAAGAGTGAGCCAAAAATGCCCAGCAAGTATTATAAATGGTTTCCAGGTTTCGGATCAGAAAACTCCTAGAAACGATCGCTGAATGATTTTAAAAATGTCTTTACATGAGCGAACAAAACAGCGGCCCTCATTGGCCTTTAATCATAAATCGCATTTTTCCGTAAAAGGACAGTAATCGTTTCAATAGTTCATCCTTTTGAAATTTGAAATTATGAATTATTCGGGAAGGAATGACATTAATGGCGATCAACAATAAATTAGACTGGACACTAGAAACCAACATATGCACTATAATCTGCTGATCAGTCAGGATACAGTGCGGATCTATACCCAACTCCATAGACCCAATTAACATATGGGGTACCCAGGCAACTATGGCCTAAGAGTCGGGTTCATCCCTGACCCATAGAATCCAGCTTATCACTGGTCCTAATAGTAACCGTCCAGCCCGTAGAGTATTTTGATATCAAATCATTTTGATTTCAAAACATCCCAAATTAGGGTTCGCAAATAACCCGAACGAATGGGTATTTGCTCAAGAGAGCAATAGAATTATAGGAACAATAATGTAAAGAACTGGCATAATAAGAGTAATTGCAGCGAAATATAAAACAGTTAACTATTTTGAACTTAGAATAGGAGCGAATAAATATTTGCAGTATTTAAGGAGAAAGGTTAGGAATACTTGCCTCAATTGATAATCCTCTGGTCTTTAACTAGTTGCCATATCACTCAGTCCTATTGCATTTGTATCTCCCTTGACAGGCTACTTGACTTTTCTTATCATCTATCTTCTTAGGTTTATCTTCATTCTCAATCCACTCTTTCATTATTACACGCAACCAGGCTTTACTTCTACAATCTCTATCTGACTTTGAACGTCTCGCACTATGTGCATCTATCACAAATAATACTATTCAATGAACTGATAATATATAATGACTAGTCTATACACTTATCCCTATCGTCTACCCGCCCGATAATAATATATATGAATCACATCTAATTCAGATAACGTTTAAAAGACATGTTGACTTATTATTCACATAATACGTACACATAGGGCATGTAATTATATTATCCACATGACACATAATCATATAATTCATAGAGCACATAAGTTGAATCGTCAAAAGATATGTCTTGATATGTTTAGAATTGAAATTGGGTCAAAAGAATATTTTATCGATCAATTATTGACTCGGAATGATCCATAAAACAAACGTCCTTTAGATACAAAGGAATTTATATCCTTATATAAATTTCTATTTATATCCTGAACTATTTTATAAATTTCTTTATCATCCTTTTTGTAACGACCGAGAATTTTGCGTCGTAATTAAGAAAGTAAAGTATGTGTTATGTGATGAGATTATGTGATTAAGCGGTGATTATTTGTCTTATCTGTATACTAGAGTTAAGGAGCGTGGATAAACACGTTCTAATTTAAAGAGTCAGCTTAGAAGTTAAGCTGTGTTGTCGGGCCGTCAGGTAGAACGGAACCCGTTCCATTAAAGAGTTAAAGAATATATAAAAGGGGAATTATGTATGATTGAATGAAATGAATGTGTTAGTAAAGTGTTTTGTCCTAAGTGACGTGTCAGTCGATAATGATAATGAGAAGCGTAATCGAAACGCTGAGCGTCGGGTCGTCAGGCTGAACGTGACCCGGTATGCGTAAAAGAGGATAAAGATTTAAGAGTGATATATTCTATGATCAGACCTAAGTCGTTATATGATCGTATATGTGTGATTGCTTGCCTGTGTGCATGACTGTATGATCTGTGTCAATTTTTGTTAATTTTAAAGGAATTATGTGATTTAAGTAAAGGTTTAATTAACCTTCGTGCATTTTTATAAAATCATCTGAGATGGATAAAAACATGGGATTTGTTCTGTTATCTTCGTAGAGGTCTTAGAGACTTTTTAAAAATGATAAGTGAATTTAATTGTTGATCTTTGCATTTTTAAATCGATTTTATGTGGAAAAAGGTATTTATTAAAGCGAGTTTGCGAAATTCATATAAAATCAACCGCTCGCTCAAATTCTTATTATGAGTAATGGATAAAAAGCTAATTTCGAGGCCTACGCGTTAAAAATGTCATTTTCAATAATTCTTGACTTTCCGAGAGAGAAATATTTTTATTTTGAATTTCGTTGTAGTTAAGTAAAAAGAGAAAGAAAATGCAAACTAAAAAGGGAGTTATTAGATTACTATTTTGCCCTTAATCTTGGTGGAGTATAAATACTCCCTTCCTTCCTCATTTTCTTCTTCTTGCCGAACACTCACTCTTTTCTCTCTTCTTTTTCTCTTCTCTCTCTCTCGGACACTCTCTCTCTCGGCTCTCTCCCCATCTCTTTTCTCTCTCTTGCATGTAATAACAAATACTCATCCAAATTCAAAGATATAACCATCTATAGCTTCCATTTTCGGTATACTTCTTAGATTTCACTTGCATGTAAGTGTTTGTATAAGTGTTTATGGTTCCATCTCTATGGTTATGTTCAAGGAAATATAATTTCTTGATATATGATCATAAGAGTAGATTCAAGTGATTTTATGGTTTAAAACTCAAGAGGAGACCCGTTATGGGCACTCTCAAGTTCGACCACCACCGGCCATGATCCAAAGGAGAGCCGGTGGGTTTTTCATGATGTGATTGTTGGATTTTAATGTTGCATGTTATGGTTTCTTGAAAGCTTGAAAAAGGGTTTTGTTCTTTTGTTGAAAATTGAGTATGTGATTGGTAAAATGATTTCCTTAATTGTAAAATGAATGTGTGCATGTGATTGTTGCTTAGAAAATCAAAATTGATGATTTGCATGTGAGTTTTTGCTTCGGCTTTATGCTAATAAAAAGGGAAATTGAATATTGTGACTTGATCTTGGTATGAACTAAGCTTAATTAGTAGGAAATAGAGTTGCATGTTGATTTAAAAGAGGAGTTAGTGATGCATGTCAATGTTTGGTTCTTGGATTGTGAATTTTGAATGTTTGCCGAATGGAAAATGGGTTTAAAAGAGATTGATTTGTGATTAAGTGAATGCATGCATTGAATAATTTGATTAAGGTTGAGTCATTAGGTGATGTTTGGCTTTATGCTTTGGAAATCTTGATGAAAATGAGTTAAATGACTAAGTTAAGGCTTAAAACAAGTTGAAAATGTGATATAGGACTTTGCATGTCAAGATTGATCTTTGTATGTGTGTTTTCTTGATAAACCCGAATGGGTTGAATCGTTAAAGTGGTTTATTGTGAGTAGACTTGATTAAAGTAATGATGGATGGTGATTAGATTAATACGGAATGAATTATTGTTGCATGCTAAGTTTAGGTTTGAATTTTTGAGTTAATAAGAAAGGAAATTGAATTTGGTGAGATAATCTTGGTAAACACTAAGTTTGTATGATTTAAAAGCAATTGCATGATAGTTTTAAAGGAGATCAATGAGTGCATGCTAGTAATTAGTCTTTGAGTTGAAAATTATGTTCTTGTCGAATGAAAACAAGATAAAAAGGGGATAACTCGGTGATTAAGTGTATGCATGTTGATTTGATGGATTGATTAAGTTGAAATCACTAAGTAGTGCATGGTTTGGTGACTTAATGAATGGAATGATTTAATAGGGGATTAAAACAAGAAAGAAATGTGGTATATAACCTTGCATGTCAAAATCTATGTTTGCATGTTTGATTCTTGATTGTGATAAGTGTTAAGGCCGAATAGGCCATAAGAAATAAAGGTCAAAACTTGATTTTGGTAATTGAAAGAATGATTGAGTGTTATATGTGAAAATCTTTGATTTTGCTTGATTGGATTGTTGTTTTGGTTCGAATTAAGGAATAAAAGAAAAGGGAATTAAGTCGATTGATATAAGTGATAGTATGCACGTAAATGTTTGGTTGTAAATGGGTCTAGTACTCGTAAAAGAGTCGTGTTAGTTTGATTTGAGAAATAACCAAGGTCAAGCGAGTACGCTTTGATTGCTAGGTATATAAGGATATAAAAACTACGAGAAAGGATTGTGTTATGTGTTATGTGCTTATGTGTATAAGCTATACTCGTATAGTTCGAGTTAAGAATATAATCGAGTTATCGTATAGAGTGATCATTCCGGGAACGAGAGTTGGGAATCTAATTAAGATTTTGGTTTTCATTGTAGATTCGGAGCGTAAGGGCATTCGAGCTAGGAAAGGGAAAGGTATACTAGGTGGCAGTAGTTCAACCCTCAGGAAAGCAATTTCAGGCAAGTAACTCTGATTACTTGTGTAAATGATTATAAAGGAAATATTGTTCATACCATGTAGAGTATGGAACTGTTAAAGTATAAAACCCTTGCTTTATGAAACCCTGATATTGATTTGAAGTACCCTTTGTTCTTGATAATCTGTTATTGATAATCCTATTAATTTCACCCGTTGATAATCTGCCTTTCTGTTTAAGATTCCTATAATGCCATGAATCATATTGAACCTTTAAATTATCTTGGATAACTCTGTTAATGATACCATGTTTCTCTTGATCGCCCTAATGATCCCTAAGTTATTTCTGATCCTTCAAATTTAGTGCCTTGTTATCCTTGATACAGAATTCTTGAGAATTGTTCTTTGCGTATCTTTGATTCACTCCCTGAACTTTGTTTCTTTAAAATCTGAATTAAGAATGAGTTTCAACTTGAAAGAGTCTGAATGATTTCAAAGGCTTGGTAATGATAAAATGAATTTTAGAAAACCTATTGTTTTCCAACTAAAGGTTTTCCAAATGAATTCCTGATGGATTGGATTGAGACGTAAGAGGCTAGTGGGACTAGTCCAGTCATGGTAAGAGGCTAGTGGGACTAGTCCAATTTAAGGCTGAAATTATGCCGAATGGTACCTTAAAGACCGGACAGGGCAAAGTATAAAACCTTTGCTTTATGAAACCCTGATATTGATTTGAAGTACCCTTTGTTCTTGATAACCTGTTATTGATAATCCTATTGATTTCATCCGTTGATAATCTGCCTTTCTGTTTAAGATTTCTATAATGCCATGAATCATATTGAACCTTTAAATTATCTTGGATAACTCTGTTAATGATACCCTATTTCTCTTGATCGCCCTAATGATCCCTAAGTTATTTCTGATCCTTCAAATTTAGTGCCTTGTTATCCTTGATACAGAATTCTTGAGAATTGTTCTTTGCGTATCTTTGATTCACTCCCTGGACTTTGTTTCTTTAAAATCTGAATTAAGAATGAGTTTCGACTTGAAAGAGTCTGAATGATTTCAAAGGCTTGGTAATGATAAAATGAATTTTAGAAAACCTATTATTTTTCAACTCAAGGTTTTCCAAATGAATTCCTGATGGATTGGATTGAGACGTAAGAGGCTAGTGGGACTAGTCCAGTCATGGTAAGAGGCTAGTGGGACTAGTCCAATTTAAGGCTGAAATTATGCCGAATGGTACCTTAAAGACCAGAATGGAGGTCGATACGGGGTGATCACCCGTATATAATGAAATGGAAAGATAAGTGATCCAATCAAGGGTTCTAAATGATTATAAAAAAAAAGGAACTGAAACTTTTATTCAGTAAATTGATTTTTGGAAATGAAAATGGTTAATACTGTTTTGAAAAGAGTTGATTATGTTATTGTGGAGTTTAAAGCTCAGAACCCAATCCCTGAAATTGTTGATCATATGAATGATTCTATATCTTGAATATTGTTGCTTTCCTCTATCGAAAGATCTATTCTGATCCTATAATTAATTGTGATGAATGTCGGCTTTTGTCCTGCTTCGAGCTTTGTTTCTTGAAAGCCCAACTATTCTTCGGATACCCTTTCCTTATCTCAAAGAAAACAAAAAAATATATATGGAAATCTGCCACCTAGATTAGCTAAAATAGAATGCCCTAGTTTGTTCAAAGTATATTGAGAATTGATATTGTAGAACTGCTATATAGTTACTTGCTGAGTTTTCTACTCACTTGTTTTGTCTTAATCTAACCATGGCAGTTAAGAAAGAAGATGGCCAGGCTTAGGCGCACTGCTCGTAAGAGCGTACCTGGTGGTCCCTACCGTGTTGAGGGCTTCCAGTTGCCAGAGTAGGTAGTACAAGTTATGAGTGAGCTCGCGCCTAGAAAGTGGTGTTTAAAGATACAATGGGTTATCTGTCGGTTCCCAGCCGGAATCGATATTGATTATTTAATAATATTTTGGGTTTGTAAGTTATATTCTGTGATTGGTAGTTGTAATCTTATCTCATACTTTATCCTGTTGATCCTATTAGTAGTTAATCGGGGTTTATGCATATTTAATTAGTAGATTAGAGGTGTGTGAGTCCTCATTTCCTAACCCCGAGATTGAGGTCGTCACAAGTTGGTATCAGAGCTACAGGATCTAGTCCCTGAGACAAATTAGGTTTTTTTAAAAGGGGTATTTTGGGAATATATCTATATCGCGAGAGAGTTCGACTCATGTAGAGTTGAGTTAGACTATTAGGTATAGTCTAAGGAAAGTGTTTGATTGGTAAAGAAGAAACTAGAGTTAGGGTGTGAGTTAGCTGGAAGCTTTATTTGACCCTAACATTATTTCTTGGTTGCTGTTTTATGTTTTCTCTCAGGATCCTAGTAGTGGTAGTGACTCAGACTCCGAGATTAGCTTGACTGGTACCCCTGTGGACCCTATTCCACCCTCTCCAGAGGAGCCTGTATATGTTTGTTCAGACCCAGAGGAGGACCCTTCTGAGAGTAGTGAGATCCCTATGCAGATTTCACTCTTGAGGCCTGATTCAGAGACCCCTGCCTCTGAGCCAGAGTCGGAGATGCCTAAGACTGTTCCTGTCAGTATTGGTGGCAAGTTAGCCCAGGACCGAGACTTTGTGTACTCCCGCATTCCTGAGTTAGGAGCTTTGGTGGATAGACTAGCCAGAGAGTCTAGGCAGAGTGCTTCTGTTATGGGTGATGAGTGGCGAGTTCGAGTGAAGATGGTGGAACAGGTTGCTAGGAAGAGATTGGATGAGGGACCATCCACTAGTGATGCTGATGCTGAGGCCCGGAGGCTGCATAAGATCATTCGCTGGATGTTGGTTGTGTTGAGAGATATCCTAGATGATTAGACGGGACTGTTGGTTGAGCCCGTAGATTGTTGTTGTTGTTTTCAGCGCTGGTAGGCTTTGGGATACTTGGTCAGATGCCGGGATCCCTTTTTCATTTATCTTGTTGTATTTCAGACCAGTGCAGTAGTAGTAGTAGTTGGAAGTTAGGGGTAGATAGGGGGATGTTTTCCAGTTTTTCCTTTGTTTAACCCTGCTATTTATTGTACCTTGTTTCAGAACCTTAAAATCCAGAATATTTCCTATGTAACCATTGATTTAAATAAATCTATTATCTTGTTTTCCTTTGTGCACCTTGTTTATCTTATAAACTGTTCTCAATGCCATGTTTTAAATACAGCTATGTTTTCGTACAACCATGTCTAAAGATCGTAAAACCCTATTCCGTGCCATGATAAAACAACACTGATATGAGAATTATGTAGTAATAGGATTGCATGTGCAAATTGGGTAAAACTTAAGACCCACAAAAGAGATTTCATAAAAAAATTGTTGTTATATATTCCTTGCCATCGTATTGCTAAATAATTGCTTAATCAGGTTTGTAAGAAATGGCCAACTCACCAGATCACCAAGAAGAAGAAATTCCCACCCAAGACCCAGAAATAAACCCAGAAACCACTTTGATGAGCAGACTTGCTCAGCTTTTGCAACAACCTGTGGCCCCAAAAGTTGGAAATTTCAAGCACTTTCAATCTGTTCACCCTCCAGAGTTCTTAGGTTTGCCAGATCCGATTAAAGCACAGTCGTGGTTGAGAGAGATGGAAAAAGCCTTTGAGCTAGCCGAAGTTAAGGACGATAAGAAAGCTCAGTACGCAAGTTATTATTTGAGAGATGAAGCAAGTTTCTGGTGGGAGTCTTCTAAGGCATTGTTGGAAGGCAAAGACTTATCTTGGGAGAAGTTCACTGAGATGTTTCTGGAAAAATATTTGCCAAGTTATATGCAAGATCAGTTGGAGATGAAATTTTTGGATCTTAGACAGGAGGAAATGTCGGTAGCAGAATATGAGGTGAAGTTTTCGGAGTTGGCAAGGTTCGTGCCAGAGTACGTGAATACTGAAGCAAAGAAGGCTAAGAGGTTCCAGCAGGGACTTAAGCCGTGGATTAGGAGTCAAATAGCAATGTTGGAGATCAAGAACTATGCTGCTTTGGTTCAGAAGGCAATGATAGTGGAAGGTGAGCGGGAAGCTGCTCGAAGAGAAAATGAAGGAAGAAAGAGGAAGTTTAAAAGCTCTGAGCAAGAGCAAGGAAGTTCAAAGTTCAGAGGAAAGTTTGGAAAGAATGGTGGAGGTCAGAACAAAAGGTTCCGGAGGTTCAGACCCGGGAATGGAGCTCAGGCTGGACAACCGGAAAAGGATAGCAGACCCCAGATGCAAGAATGCAGGAACTGTGGAAAGAGACACCCGGGGAGGTGTAATAAGCTGGATATAACATGTTTTAAGTGCAACCAGAAGGGGAATTATTCTTCGGAATGTTCAAATGAAATAAGGAAGCCTGATTTGGCTTGTTTCAAGTATGGCAAGGTAGGCCATATGGCTAGAAATTGGAAGGAGCCTGTGTAGAAGGCTAATATTCTCAGAATTGCTGGACCGCCGTCTCTCCCAGCACCATCAGCTCAACCCAGAGCTAGGACCTTTATCATGTCAATGAAAGATGCGGTATAAGATGTGGATGTGGTAGCAGGTATGCTTGTTATAAACTCAGTAGAAGTAAAAGTTTTGATGGATTCTGGAGTAACCAGATCTTTTATTTCTGAAAGCATTCTTGATAAGTTAAATTGTGTTGCGTACCCTCTAGAGCCTAATTTGATTATAGAGGTAGCCAATCAAGAGAAAGTTCTTGTTAATAAGTTTTGTCCTGGCTGTGATATGTCTATAGAAGGTCGGCACTTTTCTGCTGACTTAATTCCTTTTAAGTTAGGAGAATTTGAGGTTATTCTAGGAATGGATTGGTTGTCAAATCATGAGGCGCAAATAGAGTGTAAAAGTAAGAAAGTGAAGTTAAAAACCAAGGATGGTGAGGAAGTGATATTTAAAGGAAGGAGGCAAGAAAAGAAATTTCTAACAATTATTGAGGTGAGAAGATTAATGCGTCAAGGATGCGAGGTTTATTTGGCTCATGTCGTGGACGTGGAGAAAGAATCTGTAAAGATCGACGATATTCCGGTAGTAAGAGATTTTCCGGACGTGTTTCCTGATGAATTGCCTGGACTACCTCCAGACAGAGAGATCGAGTTTACGATTGAATTGGCTCCTGGTACGGAACCAGTGTCGAAAGCTCCCTATCACATGGCACCGATTGAAATGAAGGAATTAGCAGCTCAGTTGCAAGAGTTGTTGGACAAAGGAGTAATCCGACCGAGTGTATCCCCGTGGGGCGCACCGGTGTTGTTTGTAAAGAAGAAGGATGGAAGTATGCGATTGTGTATCGATTACCGTGAGGTGAATAAGTTGACAATCAAGAATAAGTACCCTCTACCGTGGATCGATGACTTGTTTGACCAATTAAAAAGAGCTTAGTGCTTTTCAAAGATTGATTTAAGATCTGGGTATCATCAACTAAAGATCAAAGCGGAAGATATACCCAAGACAGCGTTCCGAACAAGATACGGACATTATGAGTTTTTGGTGATGGCATTTGGCTTGACGAATGCGCCAGCTCCATTTATGGATCTTATGAACAGAGTGTTCAAGCAGTATTTGGACAAGTTCGTGATTGTGTTTATCGACGATATACTGATTTATTCCAAAACGGAGGAAGATCATAAGGATTTCCTTGGAAATTCTGCGAAAAGAGAAGCTGTATGCAAAATTTTCAAAGTGTGAATTTTGGCTAAAAGAAGTGCAATTTCTTGGTCATGTAGTTAATAAAGAAGGAATTAAAATGGATCCAGCCAAGATAGAAGCTGTAATGAATTGGGAAAGGCCCAAAACTTCGACGGAAGTCAGAAGTTTTCTGGGATTAGCCGGATACTATAGAAGATTTGTGCAAGATTTCTCAAAGATTGTCGTTCCATTGACAAAATTGACGAGAAAGAATGAGAAGTTCATTTGGACAGAAAAGTGTGAGGAAAGTTTTTAAGAGTTAAAGAAGAGATTGGTAACCGCCCCTGTGTTGGAATTACCAGATGATAAAGGTGAATTTGTGATATTCAGTGATGCTTCCTATAAAGGACTTGGATGCGTGTTAATGCAACACGGGAAGGTAATAGCATACGCGTCAAGGCAACTCAAACCGCATGAGCAAAAGTATCCAACGCACGATTTGGAATTGGCAGCAATTGTATTTGCCCTTAAGATTTGGAGGCATTATTTGTACGGGGAAAAGTGCGAGATTTATACGGACCATAAGAGCTTAAAGTATATCTTTACTCAGAAAGAACTAAATATGCGACAAAGAAGGTGGTTGGAATTGATTAAAGATTATGATTATGCGATAAACTATCATCCTGGAAAGGCAAATGTGGTAGCTGATGCTTTAAGTCGAAAGGAAAAGTTGAATATGTTAACGTCATCAGAAGAATTAATCAAGGACTTTGAAAAGATGGAAATAGTGGTGCAAACTCCAGAATGTGGAGGTGAAGCCATTTATGCAATACGGTTTCAACCTGAAATTTTGGAAAAGATTAGATGCTGTCAAGAGCAAGTGATGAATCGCGAAAGGAATAAGTTGACGGGAGAAGAAATTAAAGCTCAAAAGGATGGAAAAGGGATATATCGTGTTAACTCACGTATTTGGATACCTGATGTTGGGGAACTAAAGCACGAGATTTTATAAGAAGCGCATAACTCGAGATTTTCAATTCACCCTGGGAGTACAAAGATGTACCAGGATTTGAAAGAAAATTTTTGGTGGCCAAACATGAAAAAGGAAATTGCGGAATGGATAAGCAAATGTTACACGTGCCAAAGAGTTAAAGCGGACATCAAAGGCCAAGTGGATTGCTTCAGCCACTGGGCATACCTGAATGGAAATAGGAACATATCGCGATGGATTTCATGGTAGGATTACCTAAAACCAAGTCTAATCATGATGCGATTTGGGTGGTAATTGATCGATTGACAAAGTCAGCACATTTCTTGCCGATAAACGAAAGGTTTTCATTAGAAAAGCTGGTCAAATTGTATCTGGATGAAATCGTGATGCGTCATGGAGTTCCTGTATCTATCGTGTCTGATAGAGATCCAAGGTTTAATTCGAGGTTTTGGCGATAATTCCATGATCATTTGGGAACGAAATTGAAAATGAGTACAACATATCATCCGCAGACAGACGGACAAAGTGAAAGGACAATTCAGACAATTGAGGATATGTTGTGAACCTGCGCAATAGATTTCAAAGGAAATTGGGACGATCATTTGCCCTTAGTTGAGTTTTCCTACAACAACAGTTATCACGCAAGTATTGGCATGCCGCCTTATGAAGCGTTGTATGGAAGAAAGTGTAGATCCCCTACTTATTGGGACGAAGTTGGTGAGCGCAAGTTAATTGGCCCCGAGCTAGTGTAGCAAACGAAGGAAAAAGTTGAAATGATACGAAAGAGATTAATTGCAGCTCAAGACCGACAGGCAAAGTATGCGAATCAAGAGCGGAAAGATGTGCAATTCGAAACTGGAGACAAGGTCTTGTTGAAGATATCTCCTTGGAAAGGTTTAACTCGATTTGGAAAGAAAGGAAAGCTGAGTCCAAGGTACATTGGACCATTTGAAGTATTGCGACAAGTTGGGAAAGTAGCGTATGAATTAGCGCTACCGCCGCAAATGCAACATCTGCACAATGTGTTTCATGTATCTCTCCTGAAGAAGTATAATGCTGATGCGAGCCATGTGATGGCATTGGAACCAGTAGAAATCTAACCAGATTTATCCTATATAGAACAACCGGTGCGAATTTTGGATCGAAAAGAAAGGATGCTTAGAAATAAAGTTGTACCTCTAGTTAGAGTGTTGTGGAGAAATCCACTAGTCGAGGAATCGACTTGGGAATTAGAAAGCGAAATGAAAGAAAAGTATCCCCATCTATTTGCTTAGATTAGATTCTGGGGACAGAATCCTTTTAAGGAGGGTCGATTGTAACGACCGAGAATTTTGCGTCGTAATTAAGAAAGTAAAGTATGTGTTATGTGATGAGATTATGTGATTAAGTGGTGATTATTTGTCTTATCTGTATACTAGAGTTAAGGAGCGTGGATAAAAACGTTCCAATTTAAAGAGTCAGCTTAGAAGTTAAGCTGTGTTGTCGGGCCGTCAGGTAGAACGGAACCCGTTCCATTAAAGAGTTAAAGAATATATAAAAGGGGAATTATGTGTGATTGAATGAAATGAATGTGTCAGTAAAGTGTTTTGTCCTAACTGACGTGTCAGTCGATAATGATAATGAGAAGCGTAATCGAAACGCTGAGCGTCAGGCCGTCAGGCTGAACGTGACCCGGTATGCGTAAAAGAGGATAAAGATTTAAGAGTGATATATTTTATGATCAGACCTAAGTCGTTATATGATCGTATATGTGTGATTGCTTGCCTGTGTGCATGACTGTATGATCTGTGTCAATTTTTGTTAATTTTAAAGGAATTATGTGATTTAAGTAAAGGTTTAATTAACCTTCTTGCATTTTTATAAAATCATCTGAGATGGATAAAAACATGGGATTTGTTCTGTTATCTTCGTAGAGGTCTTAGAGACTTTTTAAAAATGATAAGTGAATTTAATTGTTGATCTTTGCATTTTTAAATCGATTTTATGTGGAAAAAGGTATTTATTAAAGCGAGTTTGCGAAATTCATATAAAATCAACCGCTCGCTCAAATTCTTATTATGAGTAATGGATAAAAAGCTAATTTCGAGGCCTACGCGTTAAAAATGTCATTTTCAATAATTCTTGACTTTACGAGAGAGAAATATTTTTATTTTGAATTTCATTGCAATTAAGTAAAAAGAGAAAGAAAATGTAAACTAAAAAGGGAGTTATTAGATTACTATTTTGCCCTTAATCTTGGTGGAGTATAAATACTCCCTTCCTTCCTCATTTTCTTCTTCTTGCCGAACACTCACTCTTTTCTCTCTTCTTTTTCTCTTCTCTCTCTCTCGGACACTCTCTCTCTCGGCTCTCTCCCCATCTCTTTTCTCTCTCTTGCATGCAATAACAAATACTCATCCAAAGTCAAAGATATAACCATCTATAGCTTCCATTTTCGGTATACTTCTTAGATTTCACTTGCATGTAAGTGTTTGTATAAGTGTTTATGGTTCCATCTCTATGGTTATGTTCAAGGAAATATAATTTCTTGATATATGATCATAAGAGTAGATTCAAGTGATTTTATGGTTTAAAACTCAAGAGGAGACCCGTTATGGGCACTCTCAAGTTCGACCACCACCTGCCATGATCCAAAGGAGAGCCAGTGGGTTTTTCATTATGTGATTGTTGGATTTTAATGTTGCATGTTATGGTTTCTTGAAAGCTTGAAAAAGGGTTTTGTTCTTTTGTTGAAAATTGAGTATGTGATTGGTAAAATGATTTCCTTGATTGTAAAATGAATGTGTGCATGTGATTGTTGCTTAGAAAATCAAAATTGATGATTTGCATGTGAGTTTTTGCTTCGGCTTTATGCTAATAAAAAGGGAAATTGAATTTTGTGACTTGATCTTGGTATGAACTAAGCATAATTAGTAGGAAATAGAGTTGCATGTTGATTTAAAAAAGGAGTTAGTGATGCATGTCAATGTTTGGTTCTTGGATTGTGAATTTTGAATGTTTGCCGAATGGAAAATGGGTTTAAAAGAGATTGATTTATGATTAAGTGAATACATGCATTGAATAATTTGATTGAGGTTGAGTCATTAGGTGATGTTTGGCTTTGTGCTTCGGAAATCTTGATGAAAATGAGTTAAATGACTAAGTTAAGGCTTAAAACAAGTTGAAAATATGATATAGGACTTTGCATGTCAAGATTGATCTTTGTATGTGTGTTTTCTTGATAAACCCGAATGGCTTGAATCTTTAAAGTGGTTTGTTGTGAGTAAACTTGATTAAAGTAATGATGGATGGTGATTAGATTAATAAGGAATGAATTATTGTTGCATGCTAAGTTTAGGTTCGAATTTTTGAGTTAATAAGAAAGGAAATTGAATTTGGTGAGATAATCTTGGTAAACACTAAGTTTGTATGATTTAAAAGTAATTGCATGATAGTTTTAAAGGAGATCAATGAGTGCATGCTAGTAATCAGTCTTTGAGTTGAAAATTATGTTCTTGCCGAATGAAAACAAGATAAAAAGGGGATAACTCGGTGATTAAGTGTATGCATGTTGATTTGATGGATTGATTAAGTTGAAATCACTAAGTAGTGCATGGTTTGGTGACTTAATGAATGGAATGATTTAATAGGGGATTAAAACAAGAAAGAAATGTGGTATATAACCTTGCATGTTAAAATCTATTTTTGCATGTTTGATTCTTGATTGTGATAAGTTTTAAGGCCGAATAGGCCATAAGAAATAAAGGTCAAAACTTGATTTTGGTAATTGAAAGAATGATTGAGTGTTATATGTGAAAATCTTTGATTTTGCTTGATTGGATTGTTGTTTTGGTTCGAATTAAGGAATAAAAGAAAAGGGAATTAAGTCAATTGATATAAGTGATAGTATGCACGTAAATGTTTGGTTGTAAATGGGTCTAGTACTCGTAAAAGAGTCGTGATAGTTTGATTTGAGAAATAGCCAAGGTCAAGCGAGTACGCTTTGATTGCTAGGTATATAAGGATATAAAAACTACGAGAAAGGATTGTGTTATGTGTTATGTGCTTATGTGTATAAGCTATACTTGTATAGTTCGAGTCAAGAATATAATCGAGTTATCGTATAGAGTGATCGTTCCGGGAATGAGAGTTGGGAATCTAATTAAGATTTTGGTTTTCATTGTAGATTCGGAGCGTAAGGGCATTCGAGCTAGGAAAGGGAAAAGTATACTAGGTGGCAGTAGTTCAACCCTCAGGAAAGCAATTTTAGGCAAGTAACTCTGATTACTTGTGTAAATGATTATAAAGGAAATATTGTTCATACCATGTAGAGTATGGAACTGTTAAAGTATAAAACCCTTGCTTTATGAAACCCTGATATTGATTTGAAGTACCCTTTGTTCTTGATAACCTGTTATTGATAATCCTATTGATTTCACCCGTTGATAATCTGCCTTTCTGTTTAAGATTCCTATAATGCCATGAATCATATTGAACCTTTAAATTATCTTAGATAACTCTGTTAATGATACCCTATTTCTCTTGATCGCCCTAATGATCCCTAAGTTATTTCTGATCCTTCAAATTTAGTGCCTTGTTATCCTTGATACAGAATTCTTGAGAATTGTTCTTTGCGTATCTTTGATTCACTCCCTGAACTTTGTTTCTTTAAAATCTGAATTAAGAATGAGTTTCGACTTGAAAGAGTCTGAATGATTTCAAAGGCTTGGTAATGATAAAATGAATTTTAGAAAACCTATTGTTTTCCAACTCAAGGTTTTCCAAATGAATTCCTGATGGATTGGATTGAGACGTAAGAGGCTAGTGGGACTAGTCCAGTCATGGTAAGAGGCTAGTGGGACTAGTCCAATTTAAGGCTGAAATTATGCCGAATGGTACCTTAAAGACCGGAATGGAGGTCGATACGGGCTGATTACCCGTATATAATGAAATGGAAAGATAAGTGATCCAATCAAGGGTTCTAAATGATTATAAAAAAAAGGAACTGAAACTTTTATTCAGTAAATTGATTTTTGGAAATGAAAATGGTTTATACTGTTTTGAAAAGAGTTGATTATGTTATTGTGGAGTTTAAAGTTCAGAACCTTATCCCTGAAACTGTTGATCATATGAATGATTCTATATCTTGAATACTGTTGCTTTCCTCTATCGAAAGATCTATTCTGATCCTATAATGAATTGTGATGAATGTCGGCTTTTGTCCTGCTTCGAGCTTTGTTTCTTGAAAGCCCAACTATTCTTCGGATACCCTTTCCTTATCTCAAAGAAAACAAAAAAAAATATGGAAATCTGCCACCTAGATTAGCTAAAATAGAATTCCCTAGTTTGTTCAAAGTATATTGAGAATTGATATTGTAGAACTGCTATATAGTTACTTGCTGAGTTTTCTACTCACTTGTTTTGTCTTAATCTAACCATGGCAGTTAAGCAAGAAGATGGCCAGGCTTAGGCGCACTGCTCGTAAGAGCGTACCTGGTGGTCCCTACTGTGTTGAGGGCTTCCCGTTGCCAGAGCAGGTAGTACAAGTTATGAGTGAGCTCGCGCCTAGAAAGTGGTGTTTAAAGATACAATGGGTTATCTGTCGGTTCCCAGCCGGAATCGATATTGATTATTTAATAATATTTTGGGTTTGTAAGTTATATTCTGTGATTGGTAGTTGTAATCTTGTCTCATACTTTATCCTGTTGATCCTGTTAGTAGTTAATCGGGGTTTATGCATATTTAATTAGTAGATTAGAGGTGTGTGAGTCCTCATTTCCTAACCCCGAGATTGAGGTCGTCACACTTTTGATTCCGCTTCTTTTCTTATTTAGTTCTTCATTCTCATTACTCATTAACTCTTCTAACATAAGAATGTCTTTTTTCTTGATAATATTAATATATGCATTATTAGCTAAGTCATTTCTGAAGTTAATAAAAGGCTTTTATTTATAATATTTAAATTCTTACTAACAGAATTATCAAATTTTATCGGTAGCTATTTCCTTAGCCTTGCTTAAATCATCACGTTTCGCGTATTTGACTTTCCCTCAATTGATCAACATTTGTTCTTCCCAAATTCACATGAATACTTCGTTAGTGTACATCAGATACTTGGATTTACAAACTTTCGAAATATTTTATTCAATCGCCATTCGATATGATTATACTTTCAAATCCTTCCTAGAATGCTATTATAGATGATAGAATCTCTTTGCTTTATCTTGAACCTTCAGTTCTTGAAAACTTTCCTCTTACTAGCATGTACCAATTACTTGTTGTTCCTCTTGTTTATCAAAAGAGCATATTCATCTAGATAAAGTCTTGCACATGTCTGTGGTAACATCACGCTAATTCTACTAAACTTTCGAGTCCTGCTAATGCCATCACTTCCTTCAACTTGCTAACCGCTTTGATTTTGGATCTGAAAATCATGTTAGAGCTTAACTCCATCTAATTCGAAACGATCTCCATTTAGCCAACCATTAGTTGGTAAATTTGATCAATTAACTCTTTTAATTGATCAATTAAACCAAGTGAAGACTAGCTAACTGGAATCAAAGACCAATTACATTAAGTCGGATTGATCATAACATTCTTTCTCAAGAACCGAGATCGCAATCGTTTGGAGTACTGATGAAAACGACAATATACTTCTTTATTCTTGAACGTAGGGTAATTTCTGAAAATTTGGGCCGCACCTCCCTAATACCATCAACTACCAGTCGGGCTCAAGCCGACACCATCAATCAACCAAGTCATCCACAAACATATCCACCCACTTCCATCAACCAAAATCATCAATTCCCACAACTCACCTTTGATCAGCATCTGACTGGCATAACATATATTTATTTTTATTTTTATTTTTATTATTTTTTTAATTGGGATTGGGTCTTAAACCCACAATGGTTAATATAACCATACATTTTTTAATTCTTTCAGAATATTACGAATTGTTATTAATGAACTTAAAATTTGATTTCGCGATTCTTTTAATTTATTTTGACCATTATTAATTGGTTTATCTTTTAATAACCGTGCATGGTCTTCAGTAATATCATCGCAATCCGGTGGAAACTTAGTCGTTATATCATTATTTCTTAAAAGGTTTTACATTCGAGTCACCATTCCTTAATCTCCCCCTATGTTCCCGTATCGAAATTTCGTCATTGGTCAGGTTATGGGTATTAAATTCACCATAACTTATTTATTCAAGTTAGGGAACTTCACAATTTCTTGAAGAATACATTTGAAATTTAGTTGCAATCAAGATTTCTTTTATCTTGATTCTTTACAACACATATCTTTCCATGATACAGGGATGTTTCACGTATTAATTGCATGTCTGAGTCATTGTTCAGAATTCCCTTGATCTTCAATTGTCGTCCCGACACTCGCTTGCTTTGTCTAACGCACACAACTTACCTTCCTTATTTTGTAATTAATTTATTCATTACAATTCACTAACGATTTATTTCTTGTCGAAATCTTCTGATTTGAAGTGCATCGCGTTAACGTAATCTACCATACTGATGAGATCCCTGTAGCAAAAATAGTTGTCTGACTTAATATCTTCGCCATGTCCACATTTGTCGGTGTATCCATTTTTCCTTGCTCACAAATGTCCACCATTTATCGATTTGCAGTCATATCTATGTTCTTTATAGGATTCCACGTATCACACTATTTCATTTCTTTTGAAATCATCAGAGAACAGACTCTACGCAAGAGGAGAGTGTGTGAATAGGATTTTGAATGAAAACTGAATAAAGAATAATAATGCCACAAACGATTGGGAGAATTTGTAATTCAGTAATATTGAAGGAAGAAAAATGAGTGAAGATTTAGATGTGAATGAGAAAACCATATTCGTACTCAAGATGGCCAGTCTTTAATACTATATTGCATACAACACATGATTAGGTGGCGTCCCACCCGATTCTTTGTCATTTCGACAAAGCGTCATATCACAACATTGTTGTCTCAATCAAGAATCAATAATTTGAGAAGAGAAACAATTCAGAAGGGATACAACAAATTTTCTTTCATTTTCGCCTCATATAATTTATCAAAAGAAGAAGCTCATACGTATTCAAGAATCAAGAAAACATAAACTATCATATTAGAAGAAAGAATGTCAATGTTGATCACCTTCCACGCTTCACTTACGTATGCCTTCAAAAACCATTCGAATGAGAGATTCACCGTTTAGGTCACGTTATAACTTCGGAATGTCATCTCGAATTGCCTTCACATTAAATACTTTAATGATTTGATCATACTTGCATCCTTGCGAAATTTATAACCACTGCTTCGGGTTCCATTTATGTCGCATAAAATAACCATCGATCACGCAACGCCTCAATTTTTTCGATAAAATATGATTCTTCTTCCACCATCTAGAAGATTCTGCCATTTCCTTCAATCGTCCTCCGTCCATTCGAATCACGAATCTCATTAAATTTTAATAATTTTATAAATTGGGTAAATAATATTTTAATATGTTGATTCAATTATTGATTTTATTAAACAAAGTTTACTTTTGTCTTTCACGAAAATTTTTAAACTTTCTCCCTGTTGGTGGGTCTACTCGATTCTTCAGACTAACAGCGTCTAATTCCATTCTTCTTTTTAGGTCATTCTCTATTTATAATAACAAGAACATAAATAGTAATTCGACAACCAATTTGTAAAACTCATTTCATGCAAAAATCCTCTGAAAGTTGATTAAGAAAATATTTTCCGACATTTTCTCGGATTCAGCTCGCACTTATTAGTCGACGAAACTTTGCTTATCATTGTATATCATTTTATTCGCAATTCCCCCGCAACGCTGACATTTAGTATTGTCTTTGACATTCTTGTCATCGTCCTTAATGTTATGCTTGCAACCACGCATGCAACTCGATGTTCGGTCTATAGATAGGGTCGCATCTTCTTATTAGTCTTACCTATACTTAGTAAGGTAGATATTATTCATTGCGCAGCCCCCGCTAAGTGATAGGAGTCTTCTCGGCGGTGGTGCCTTCGAAACGTGCAAGGTTGGTTCTTTATCAGCTTCCCTCAACTTGTTGCCTCTAGCGTGATGCTCGTCCTACTACCTAATCCTAAGTTAAATCGTACCCAAAACTCACCTAGCTTCTCTTACGCGAAATTCTCACAAAACTCATTCGCATCTTCTTCAATACCGCATGAAATGTAGGGTAGCATATCCAGTCTCCGTCATTCTATCGATTCCTCATTACTGTAGGATTGGAGAACTCAATATACCTATAGCGTTGCGATATTCACCTTACCTTTTCTCAACCATCATGGCTTATCAATTCTGTATCAGACCTGCTAATCCTCATTCGCACTCAATTCGAACTTAAAAAGAATATACCTAGGGTCTTTTCCTATCTCATATGACCTATCACTACTATCTTACCCTCACCTATTCTTATTTCAGTGACCAATAACCTGTAGCTCTGATACCAACTATGACGCCCCCAAATTCGGGGTCAGGATTAGGTGTCACTACACAACTTTACATAATAATAAAAACCTCTATATTAAAATAAATATATAGATAACCCCTCATATTCAGGATCACTTACAGGTTATAGTATGAAACAAGAATCTAACCTTCTAAAATTTACATTGTCTAAATACAATTTCATTACCTTATTACTAATTTCCTTGTATTGGTCGCTCTGACATCTCCAAATTTCTTAAGCTGGAATCGCACCATTTTTGCTGTCTATTAAAAGCTATTTACTTTGCCCTCATTTGATACTGAAAGAAATAAGAGTTCACAAAGCAAGAGTGAGCCAAAAATGCCCAGCAAGTAAAATAAATGGTTTCCATGTTTCAGATCAGAAAACACCTGGAAATGATTGCTGAATGATTTTAAAAACGTCTTTACATATTTAAATAGTTGAGTGAACAAAACAACGGCCCTCATTGGCCTTTAATCAAAAATCGCATTTTTCCGTGAAAGGACAGTAATCGTTTCAATAGTTCATCCTTTTGAAATTTGTAATTATGAATTATTCGGGAAGGAATGCCGTTAATAGCGATCAATAATAAATTAGACTGGACACTAGAAACCAACATATGCACTATAACCTACTGATCAGTCAGGATACAGTGCGGTTATATACCCAACTGCATAGACCCAATCAACATATGGGGTACCCAGGCAACTATGGCATAATGGTCCGCTTCATCCCTGACCCATACGATCCAGCTTATTACTGGTCCTAATAGTAACCGTCCAGCCCGTAGAGTATTTTGATATCAAATCATTTTAATTTCAAAACATCCCAAATTAGGGTTCGCAAATAACCCGAACGAATGGGTATTTGCTCAAGAGAGCAATCGAATTATAGGAACAATAATGAAAAGAACTGGCATAATAAGAGTAATTGCAGTGAAATATAAAACAGTTAACTATTCTGAACTTAGAATATGAGCGAATAAAAATTTGCAGTATTTAAGGAGAAAGGTTAGGAATACTTGCCTCAATTGATAATCCTCTGATCTTTAACTAGCTGCCTTATCACTCAGTCCTGTTGCATTTGTATCTCCCTTGATAGGCTACTTGACTTTTCTTATCATCTATCTTCTTAGGTTTATCTTTATTCTGAATCCACTCATTTCATTATTACACGCAACCAGGCTTTACTTCTACAATCTCTATCTGACTTTGAACGTCTCACACTATGTGCATCTATCACAAATAATACTATTCAATGAATTGATAATATATAATTGACTAGTCTATACACTTATCCCTATCGTCTATCAGCCCGATAATAATATATATGAATCACATCTCATTCAGATAACGTTTAAAAGACATGTTGACTCATTATTCACATAATACGTACACATAGGGCATGTAATTATATTATCCACATGACATATAATCATATAATTCATAGAGCACATAAGTTGAATCGTCAAAAGATATGTCTTGATATGTTTAGAATTGAAATTGGGTCAAAAGAATATTTTATCGATCAATTATTGACTCAGAATGATCCATAAAACAAACGTCCTTTAGATACAAAGGAATTTAGATCTCCAAAATATTTTTAATACAAGCAAAATATTTTTTTGAGTATAGAGGCGTTCGTTTTGTATTAAACGGACGAACGGTTATTTTATTATGAATTTTTAAACATTTTTCGGAATTAAACGGGTCTCCGAATCATTTAATAATTAAGTAATAGGGTTCGAATACTCGAATATGACTTTAAAATAATTTTATAATATTTATCGAGCCTTAAAAATAATTTAAAATAATATTTTAAAGCTCAAAACTATTTTTCAAAATTTTTAAATCAATTTTAAATAATTAAATCTAATTAAATAATCAATTAAAATTAATTAATAACTAATTAAATTAATTAATCAATCAATATTTAAATTAATTGACTGATTAATAATTATTTATCAACTAAGATTAATAAATTAAATAATTAAAATTTATTTTAGAATTAAAAATAATTTTCAGAAATAAATAATGAATTTTAGAATTTAGAAATAATTTTCGAATTATTTTTAAAAGAAAATTTTGCAGAAATAGATTTTAGGGAAACGGGTTGTAGTCTGATGGATCGAAACCGGGTCCGGAGTTGGGTCTCTAATCGGGTCGCCAAGAAATCTTCGGGTCGCCGGCCTGATCTTTCCAGAATCCGACGGCTATACCCGGTTTCCGGCCACCTTGATTTCTGCCCGGAAATCACACAGTTTTGATCTACTTTTGCTTCGTTTTCCTACATCGGCCATCCTAGTTTAAGGAAATTAATTCAATCGCAACAAACGAGTCTAACCTCATCTTCTCTGGCCAAAACCGGAGTAACGCCGGCGACTCCATTAACGCCGATCAAGTCGGCGATTTTCCGACGAGCAGTAAACGGGAACCAAAATCAACGAGACCGATACGAATCCATTGCAAATGAAATGATCTATTTATCCATATCAATCAAAACATCAAACAATCATCAAATAAAAAACCCCCAAATTTCGATATAAACCCTAATTTACGGAATTTATATTTTACCTATCGTTCGAATGATTTAATGGCATAAACAGAAAGAGCATGAGAATCTGAGCATTTTGGTTACTCATACTTCAAAAAATGAGTCTGCATCGTCCTCAAATATGGTTTTGATTCTCAGAACCCTTCAAGAACACCAAGAACAACTTCTTAAAGAATTTTCAGAAAATCAAACATTAATTTCTATATGATACTGAACCCTATTTTTGAAGTATAATATACCAAATTGACCATAAAAATATTATCTACACGATGGAAGCATCAAATCACATCAACATCATCAAGAACAAATTTTCATAATTTAATTATCAAATAATTCGAATATAAATAAATAAATAATAAAATTACCTTAATTATTGCCCTAGAATGGTTGATTGATTCAGAAAGAAGATTTCGAGAGCTTCGATTTGATATGCTGCACGCCCGAATCGGAGTTCAATAACGCCTTCGTTCGTGTGTTTGATTCTCGGGAACATATCGGTTTTCTAGGGTTTTCTCTGTATTTACGGTATTTTTACTGGTTGTAAATGAATAAATGAAATAAATGAAATAAGAAATAGGCTATTTATATTTACGGAATATTGGTTCGTTATGGATCATTTTGGATCGTTAAATTAGTTGTTTAGCCGCTAGGTAACTGCAATACCGATCCGATTTGATATCAGTTTTGGATAATTATCTCAACCGGGCTTTTTATAAAACACTCTATACGAAAATAATGTGATAATATCTCGTCTTTTGAAAATACGGGTTTCGTTAATTTATCGAAATGATTATCGTATCGAAAATTTTGCGCCGGGCCGCACACGGGTCAAACCGTAATCCGGATCGAAAAAGTCAAAACACGGAAAATGCCCGGAATTACCAGATTAGGTTAGAAAGGAGTTTTTGGAAGAGTTTTGGGTTGTAAAAATGTAAAAACGGTTGAAGTCGGACGATTCCCGGCTTTATAAAATAATTTTGTAATTATTCAGAAAATAATTAATAATTCATAAATCATTATAAAATCATCTAACATCCCAAAAATTACCATAAAAATACCTTAATTATCTATATTTTATTCTGGACATATTAAAATAAACATACTCATATTTTATTACATACAAACATCCAAATATTATTATCAAACATCATATAATTCACCAAAAATTCATATAATATTCACATAATAATCATATATTGATACAAATAATTACACGATATTTCCCGGATGTTACAGTAGTAGTGAGATAGTAAGATTGTAAAAATAATTTTATTATCAGTTGTAAGTTAAATTAGTTGGGATTTGGTACATTGTAATAAAAGTTAAGGTTGTGGCTTGTTTTCATACTTTAACCTGTTGCGATCCGTGGTTATCTAAAGCAGGGTCATTGCAAATACTATTTCTTATTCAGGTTTATATATTGTGTATGTGTTGTGGACCCCAAACTTCTGACCCGGGTTTGGAGGGCGCCACAGCGGGCGCGCTAACCTTCTGGAAAAACTTCTGATTTTTATTTTCTTTGCTGGTTCTTGATGGCGATCCACGAGCAAACATCCTTAGCACCTTCCTAACACCAATTTAGCACCAAAGCAATGTTAAATCTCCTTGATCTCTTAATTATGCCTGAAATACAAAACACTATAAAAATGAATCAAATACACAAAATATTTGAGTACAAAACACCAATTCAAGCCTTTATAGGACATTCTAAGTGGATATAAATGCCACTTAACACGGGTCCAGATAAACGGTCAAGTTTATCACCCCACTGACTTCTCACAGTCAGTCTTCGATCATCTCTCTTGTGATGATCAACTGGAACTCCAGTTCTTCACAATGGAGGCCCATTTTAAAGAAGAACGAAGAGAGGAGGCATAGCAATGTCGCCTCGAAGCTCTGGAGCTTCGAGAGAACATGATCTCTCTTGTATCCTCCATGTATCGCATCTATCAATGTCGGGCGATGAAGAGCCATAAGGCAGAAAAGACACGAAGACTGAGTAGTTTCTAGCTTTTATGAGTTATGGATATTTTAAATCTTTAAAATCTTATGTACTTCTATCTTTGTACTCATCTTAAATCATCAATACAAAAACAAACCTTGATTATTTATTCTTAATATGTAATGCATGCTCTAGGAACTTTTCATATTCTTGTGAGAATTACAATCTTTTGACTTTTCATCTTCTTTTTTGATATTGCATGTGTGAATAATGTCTATTTTGATAAATTTAGCATTCGAATTAAAATTCTTACATATGCAAAACTAATCTATTCTCGAGTTATTTTTAATATTGATGAACAGTTAAAGCACACAGGTTTCATGAAGCAACCGGCTAATCTCAAAAGAACAGTGATTTAGTGATAAAGCTGGTGGTGTAAGTTACACTAGGTTTTTGCAATTGATTTTTACATATCTTTTGCTTGATGAAAATTTTGAAAAAGTTGAATTTTTGATGATATTTCAAATAAATTTTAAGTTTCTAGTTGATTTACCAGAAAGAAAAGACAGTTTCAGAAAGAGTACCAAATATCAAAATGCCTCACAGATACTCAAATTCATACAATTTGGAATATGGCACATCCCATCTTGTTCCTGACCCAATTGTCTCTTCTTCACACACCAAATATAAACACCATATCACCTCTGACTCTTCTCAAAAGGAATAAGTTCTAAAATCAAAACCAATAGCTAAAACCGATGTGTCTCAGAGGCAATCGGGTTCAAAGGTTGGTTCACCCTTACCTAAATCACTGGGGAAACAAGGTGGAGGAAGGAAGAAAAGTGTACCACCACCTACAAGCATCAAGGAGAGTATATGTGGAAAGAAAAGAAAGACTATAGCTTGTGTTAAGCTGGTAGATGAGCCATCAGACACTGATACTGATAGTAATAGACCAGGTGTTTTTAAATTGCATGTTAGACCAGTGGAGGTTACTGGTACTAGTACAGAGGATGAGAGAGCTGAAAATGTAGCAGCTAGTCATGTGCACAAGAAAAGAAGGCTAGTTAAAGCAGTTGACAAGGATCAGGCTAAGCAACGAAAAGCTGGTTTAGAAATTTTAGCTCAAGTTTCTCTTGGTCAGGAAACTGCAAATTCTAACAAGTCATCATCAGTTTCTGATCCAGGACAGTCAAATCCTGATGAAGCTAAAAGAAAAAGCTGCAAACACAATAGTGTATGTCAGAAAATAGTCAAAGCAGCAGTCTCCACAGAAGGGGTACAGTTCACAATAACCATATTTTCAATGTGAAGATGTAATTGTTAATGCCTTTGCTACACAAGAACCAACTGCTCAGAGTGTAGGTGCAAGCACAGAAATTCAAAAGACTATTCCTGACAATGCTCAAGGGAGTCATATTTTTGTGGATGTTGATATTCAGAAGATGGTACAAGAAAGAAAGCTCATTAGGAGCACATTGCTAAATTGGATGTTGTTATTAATGATCCCATATTTGAAGGAAGCATACAAGAACCTTCAGTTCAAAGGATTGAAGAAGATCTTACACCTCAATTCCCACAAAATACCAATAATTCAAATTGATATTGCAAACTTAGTATCACATCCTGACATGGGGTCAATTCCTGACAAGCAGTAAATTCCTGACACAAGGTCAATTCCTGATGAAGTTGTTCCTAACTCTACAAATCCTGATGTACTGGTCACTTCTAAGGATATCACTAGAGCCATATTGGTATAACCACTCAAAGTAATACCAATGGCTTCTAACACTCAAGGTACAATTATGTCTACATCAACTTTATCTGCTAGCATGATTATAAATAGACCTATTACTAAGGATACCTCTATTTATATGACTACAGACCACTCCTCTTTATCACCTCTTATTTTTTATTTTCCTATTGAGTTGAGCCTTTCTAGTGAAATTTTTGGAAAAGATCAAGAGAAAAACTAAATTATTGAGAGGCAGTCTCCAGTACTACAAAAATGAGAGGTAGATTTGAGTGATAAAAGTGAGCTAGATATTACTATTGACAGTAATATATGTGTGAGAAGTGATGAGATCATTTTAAAAGAACAGAGAGATTTAGGTGTTTTTTGTTCTATTCTTTCAGGTTCATCACATGTAACTAATCCTTCTAAGTCAAATCCTGATTTAAAGCTCAAAGGAAAAGTTCGTGACCCTATTCCTGATGTTCTTGAGACATTTTCTGATGGTGATGATGAGTTTGGAGATTTTGATGATGATGACAATCCTGATGATGCTGCTCTAAAAGCAGGAATACAAGCATCTAAATTATATATTTTTGGTTCATCATCTGGTCATGCACCTGCTCTTAATGCTCACAGAATTCATGAATGGAATCATTCCTGTAGATTACCCAATGAGAAGATTTCTCTGGAATCTGCACAGACTCTAGCTCATCATGCTGTTAATCTTGTTTCTAATCCTGACGTGAAGGCTCTCTATGCTCAAGAAAGATAATGTTGATCTTAGAGAAGAGCTTGCTGACCTTTCTGAGACTATTAAAGGTACAAACAAGCACAATGGCTTGATAAAGAGGATGTTCCGCAAGGAAGCTAAACAGGATCAAATGTCAGAAAAATTGATAGCTCTTGAAGCTGGTCAGAATGCTATGAATTCTAAATTTGATGTTATTCTCTTTCTTCTACAAATTCTAGATGCCAAAAAGGGGGAGATAGTAGTGCTAAAGTCAAAATGTCAACCGATATAAGTTTTGAGGGATCATGACAGTCATGATGATGATGGTGATAAGCAAGCAAAGAAGACCTTTGATGCTGTGGTAGTTCATACTAGACCTGGAATTCAAACTCAAACTAAACAGTCAACTCAAGTCTCCAAGGATGGATCTAAGATAGAAGCTGCTCTTGCTACTCCAAGTTCAATTCCTGACAACAAAGATACAAATCCTGATTCTGTTCCTGATACTGACAGAGTAATAATCATTCCTGATTCTGTTAAAACTGAAGAAGAAGAAATTCTATTTCGGATGAATCTAAAGATTCTTTATACATATGTTGAAGCTGTTAATGTTGAAAACTTCAAGGAAGAAAAAGTGGCTTTTGACAGAGAAGAAAGGGCTCCGCAAGGAAAAAATTAGGATTGCTATTGACAGAGCAGATCAAGCATACAGAAACATGCTTAGGAGGTATGAAAGGAATAGATAGAGGAGTACATATATAAAGATGTTATATGAAAGAGCATATAGGAAAGCTCAAGTGTTTCCAAAGATCAAGAATAAATTCAAATAGATGAATGATGATCTCAACTACAATAATAAGATGAATCTTGTTCCTGGAGGCATAAGGGTCGATGGTTTACCTGGTTGTAATACCATATGAGACAAGAAGTCTTGGATGGTATAAGCTAATGCTTTAAAAATAATTGATGATAATCCAATCAGGCATGCCATGATGAGGACACTTCCTAAGCATCTCCTTGTAGCGCTCCCAAGCTCCACATAGAGTTTCTCCCGATTGCTGTGCAAATTAAGTAAGAGCATTCCTGAGTGCTGCTGTCTTCGCTATAGGGAAGAATTTAGTAAGAAACTTCTGAACAAGATCCTCCGAAGTAGTGATAGAACCGGCTGGTAGAGAGTGTAACCAGCTCTTAGCCTTGTCCCTCAGAGAGAATGGGAACAGTCTCAGTTTAACTGCATCCTAAGACACACCATTGAACCTGAAGGTGTCGCCGATCTCTATGAAATCCCTGACGTGCATATTTGGATCTTCAGTTGGAGAACCCCCAAACTAGACTGAATTCTGTATCCATTGAATCGTGTCAGGCTTGATTTCAAAGGTATTAGCTGTGATCGCTGGCCTGACAATGCTAGCTTGAATGTCATTGATCTTGGGTTGAGAAAAATCCATCAACACTTTCGTTGGTGCTGCTGGATCTCCCATTGTAATGAGTACCTGAAACACAAACAAGTAAACCGTGAAAGTAAAAGAATCCGAATCAGTGAACTTTAACGACCACAAATATCAAGCACATAAACTAAAAATTAAAATCGAGTCCCCGACAGCGGTGCCAAAAACTTGTTAGGGCGAAAACACGCGCTAAAATTACACGCAAGTATACGCGTTCGCAAGTAATATAGAATACTTTCTAGTTCGTTCCCACATAGACTCTTTTTGGTTAACTTCAGATTATGCACCTATGCAACACTGTATGGCTATCGCTCAATGCTAAGACAATAACAAGTTGAGATGTTTATAACTAAGATTAAACTAACATGCAATTAACTAAGAATAAAAGTGATTGAATTAACTATATGAGATAGACATGGAATTCTAACTTCATTACTACTTCATTCAAAGTCATTGTTCTTAACCTTAACATGCAACGGTGATGACAACTAATTAGATAACACAAAACTATTAAACGCCAACTTTTGTTGTATGAATACCCTACTACCAGACATCCACAAAAGAGATAGAAGCTGAATAGACACCAATTATGTTGAGACGCTATATGTCTATAGAATTTGACAACAGAAAGGTTTAATGCGCAAGTTATCTATCGTGATTACATAGGGCAAGTAAGATGGTTAAAATTATCTACGAATCATGCATTATAAATACATGAACCTATGCTAGAATGGCAAGTTCAAACCTCTATATTCATTTTCGCTTCAATAGAGATTAATACGTTATCTTATATGTTAGCTACGCACATAAGATGAATAAGCACAACCAATGCTAGGATATCAATCAATCACCACACACCAAGATATTGAAACAAATTTACTATTGAAATCCATAAATAAATCCGTTAGAACCCCACGATAACCATTAGTTCATAATCGAACTCATCGTCGCCTTGGGTTTCGATGAAAGCATGGTAAATAAACTAAGTCTTTTTAAACTGGATAGATAATCAAAGTACGTTAACAAGAGTATTAGGATCAAAAAACAAAGAAAACAAGCATCCAAGATTACAACTTAGGCAAAGAATCACAAGTAAAAACTAGTTCTTCTTCTCCTTTGTTGAATTTGTCGTATTAGGTCTTCTTCATGATATCTCCTTGCTCTATGTTGTGAAAAACATCTTTAAAAGGTCTTTATATATCAGCCCAAGTCGACCAGAAGTCCAGCTGATCAATATTCTACTAGAAACAGGATTCTGGAAAATTGACATAGCGCGACCGCCCTGGGATCCGGCGCAACCGCTTTAAGTATGGCCCAGCTACGCTCAGCTTCTGGAAAAATTGGAAATTTCATCTTTTCTTGACTGCAACTGCTGGCTTCTTTTACGCAATCAATTGAGACTCTATCCTAACACTCTTCTAACATAAAAATAATGTAAAACCAATCCTGCTTCCGATTATTCCCTGAAATGAAAAATACTACAAAAACACATCAAATACACAAACAACTTGAGCACAAAACACCAATTTGAGCCTTTATGAAGCGTTTTAAGTGGACATAAATGCCACTTAACACACCCCCAAACTTGAATCGATGCTTGTCCTCAAGCATAACAGACTCAAAAAACAAGAAATAAAAATGCGTAAATGCAACTAACATGAATGCAACGATGCCCTCAAAATAACTAAACCAACCAATGAGCAACATCTCAACGAATGCAATTATTCGCACAAAGTTAAGTCAAATCCCACAAGTCAACTCATAAGCCGGAAATGTGCGTGTATGCAATTGCTTAACAGATATACTCTTGCAACTAGATCATTAATCATAACTCACCACTCATCAAGGCAATCACAAGGTTATAAACAGAATAAATGATAGACTCAAAATGACTAACAACACTTCATTTTTAATCAGAGTTATACAAGGATTAATGCTTTTATTGACAACACATAACAAACACAAACATGCTTATTTGATCGTGCAATAAGTGAGGTCCACAAAAGACTTATACAATAATACCCATGTAGCGAGCGTTAGGTTAGCGGATCCCAGACTATAAAAGCCTTAGGTCACTAGGCCCAAAGTCCCCTAGAACTTAATAACTCGAGTATTAAATGAAGGAATTTACGGATGAGCGGAAGCGTGATATAACATTTATTCCGTAAAAACCATATACCGCACATATAGAAAAATGTATAAAAGGGAAAAACTGAGGAATCGTAACCATACCTTGTGAATCGAAGCTTTATAAAAATGGAGTGCTAGCAGTTGCTCCTCAGTGTGTGAAGCACTCTACCGGTATCCACCAAGAATGATCCTCTTCGATGAACCTTTTATAAAACTGAGCTTTTATAAAAATAGAGTTTTGGGGAGAGAGAGGGAGAGAGGGGAAGAAGATGGAGGCTAGGGTTTTCACAAAACTAAAATTTTTGTGTTTTAGAATAAGCCATCTCATTCTATTTATAGGGCTCTCCTAGGGTTTTTATAATATATCAATATATATATATTAGCCCCACATTTTATCTTTATAAAATGTTCTAATAATAATTAAAACTATTTTAATCATTATTTCATTTTCTAAACTATTTAGAAAATAAATCTCTCTCTCATTATTTCATCAAAGAAAATATTCTTTTATGGTGTGACCCTGTAGGTTCAATATTATTCCGGTAGTAGAAATAAATAATAATAAACTTTTATTAATTATTTATATGAATACTAAAATTCACTAAATATAATTAACTGATTAATTATATTTATTCTACATCGTGAGTGATGCTTCTCAACATATCGCGACTATCCGGATAATATGAATTCACTGCTTAGAATACCAAGAACATGTCAGTGACTAGTTACCGTACAATGAATTCCTTCTACCCTTACAATATCCCGATTAAATACAAGGCATGGATCTTGTGTCAAGCCTATCAAATTTAATCATATGATTTCTTAGTCATAATGCAAAGTTCATATCAATGCAAATTAGAAACTCCTTTCTAATTTCATACACTCTGGCCAGAGATTCTAGAACTCGCATACTAAGAATAACATAGGATATTCTCTTCCTATACTGGAAGGGGTAGATCCTCTATTGACATTAACTATCTCTGTACACAAGTCCCTATGCCCAGAATAGACCTAATGGATGTCCTTGAGACTAAGGACTAAACCAAAGCACAGTTCATTATATAAGATAACTTTAACGATCTCAAGTCTAAGGACACTTGTACAACTATCACTCATGTGGCGCCCTCCAAACCCGGGTCAGAAGTTTGGGGTCCACAACATATTCACAATATATAAACCTGTACATAAAATATTAATTGCAATGACCCTGTTTCACATAACCACGGATCGCAACAGGTTAAAGTATGAGAACAAGCCACAACCTTAATTATTACATCGTACCAAATCCCAACTAATTTAACTTACAATTGATAATAAAATCATTCTTACAATCTAAATATCTCTTTACCGCGTGAAACTTTTGCTAGCTCGATCCAACTTGACTGGAACCTTAGCCCGCACTTTGGACTAAGGAACTTCACTATCATCCATATTCTTTTCAACTGTAAAATATATAAAAGAGTCGCAAGGGTGAGCTAACTAGCTCAACAAGTTATAATAGTGATAACTGAGGTTAAACAATGATCCAATGAGATGATTCAAAGGAATCAATTTCCTTTTTAACTAATCATTAGAATTGGATATTCATTTTAAGTTTTAAAACCAAGGTTAGGTTGCTGATCAGTCACGCACTAACCCCGAGCAAGCACACAGCACTGCTCTAATTACTGGATCCAAGGCACACATTGGCCTAACTTGACCATTAGTATGGTCTGACCACGAATCTGGTCCACATATATAAAAACTATCCAATTCTAAAGCAGTTCAATACGATAAACAATATAATTCGATAACACGAGATCATAATCAATGATGATTAAACATTTGAATAAAACATAAGGAAACTCATGGTTATCACAAGGGTATACCAAGGTATGTACAAGAAACAGTTTTCAGTCTGTAAAATGATCAGGTATTGGACAAATACTGATTTTTCAAGGTATAGTTCTTTGATGTAATAAAGAATGGTTGAGATATAGAAATTTCTGTATTTTCACACAATTTTGTTCCAGTGTTTGGTGTTTGGTGGCTATACATTTGGGGAGTAGTATCATATTTGTGTGATTTGGTATCTGAGGTTCAACAAAGGATGGTTTACAAAGAACAAGACTTACGGCTCAAGATCAAGAAAATCAGGGTTCAAGGTTTAATAGTTTAAAGCACTTGCAAAATAAAACAAGAGTTATTTTGAATAATAGCGACATGTTATGAAACAGTTCGAAAACATTGGTAATATATATCTTGAAGCAAAGTTCAGAAATACTTGCCTTACAAGGCTTTATAACTATTACTGATCAATTCTGGACCAACTCTGCCGCTTAGGCTTTTACGTTCAACCACTATATCACTCTGGATTCGACCTCAATACTTAAATCCCTTGATTGGGACCTTACTGAGCTTTTCGATTCACCACCAACTATCTTTCATCCAATTCCAATTCTCGGGCATTCCGACTAAAACCTACAAGGTCGAAACATCCTAACTTAGACATTCGATTATGCTTGACATATCCTCGCTAACAATCTACCCAAACGTTAACAAAATCCGACTCGTAACGTACTTCATATAATAATACACGTACTTAGGGTTCACATTCTCGAAAATCGGTTCAGTGTTCGTTTTCGGAAAATATCTATACTCTTTATTTTACGAAATCAAGGTTATCGATTTAGAAAAATATTTCATCATGTCATACAATCAAGTTTCGTATAAAACACGCACATACATATATAGATATAGTCACTCAACATCCCGATAATCATCGGGTACGTTTTCGTATTTGCGTAGTTCAATTCCCGAACATTGGGCATCGTTTCCTTCGTTTATCGGACTACCCGTCGAATACAATCGACGTCAATTCACCACAACAATCCATAATCACAAAAATTAACATCCATAATTTCCCAACCACCAATTCAATACTATTATTAATTATTATTCGAATTTTACATTTATTTGTTTATTAAGTTAGGACTCAGAATATAATCATCACGGTCCACCGTCGGCTCGTCGAGGCTCATCGCCGACGGCGGCAAAATTCATCGGTGCCCGAATCATTTGGGTTTCCAATACAAATTTTACCGATTTAACCGCAATTATCCCTGCACTGAAATATATTTTCATTTTAAATAATCAATTCAATCCATACAAATATGCATCACAGTAACCAAACTATCAGAGAACAACCACCACACGCACGCGCGGGCGGCCAACACAAGAACGACAATCAAAATCAACACGAAACCAGGGACGGTAACAATCACAGGTCGCAACAATGATACACATAGGAAAAACACGCATCCACGCGCCACCACTTTATCGGCGAAACCGAGAAGGGCGGCGATTCGGAAAACACAGACGGCACATAATCAGATTGAACCCTCATATATACTACACAAACATGTGTATATACATATATATATGTTATTCAACAACTGAAACTGAAACCAAGCACCATAGCCGGAAAGAGAAAGCAGCCGGAATCTTACCGGAGGAACAGTGAAAAAGGGGATGCAACCGAAAGAAAGAAAAGAAATGGGGTATAAGAAATCGAGTAAAAGGAGGATGGAGAATTAAAGAGAGGATTTAGAAAAAGATTGATTAATTGAGTTGTGTGTATATTTTATTCAATTTGCTGCTAACACAACTGAAGGTTAACAAAGTTTATACACGTATCCAACTGATTATCCAACTGATTGACACGTGTCCTTATTACTGGCTGTAAGCCCAATCCCGTTCCGAAATTCGTAATTTAACGAATCGAGTTGCGAATAAAACAAAGTAGGAAAATCACAAAAATAGTTTTAAAATATTATAAATATCCCGAAGTAAGTAAAAATGAAATTTTTCATAATTTAAAACAATCTCTGAAACATAATTTATACCCGCATTATCAATGAAACGAAACAACGAGCTCGTGAAATTAATCCCGAAAATTTCCAAAATAATTTTAAAATTCTCAGAATATTCCAAACTTAAATAAATATGAGTTTCATGATTTTTGAAGAATTTTAGAATTAAACATGGATTTTACAAATAAAAACAATCAGAAAATCATTTAAAGATAAATAATTAGTAAAATATTGATTTCTCAATTTTATAAAATCCTAAAAATAATTATTATAATTATAAAATCATAAAATAATTTTAGAGACATTCCAAATATTTATGCAAATAAATTTGCACTAATTCTAGTTTTGAAAGTGAAAATAATTCAACACAGCTCCAGAATTCATCAAACGGACAATCCGGTACACCATAAATCACACATAGCTACTAATCAAACAACACGTAGCGGTCAAGACCAATACACATATTTTATTTATTTAATAATTTTCGTATTCACATATTTAAATAATTCAAAAATACACGAGTCGTTATATCCTTCCCCCTTAAAAAGATTCTGTCCTCAGAATCTGGTTTAATTAAACGAGTAAGGATATTTGTCAAGCATATATGACTCTAGTTCCCAGGTAGACTCTTCTACTCGAGGATTTCAAACGTACTTACTATGGATATACTCTCATTTCCAAGAACTCGTCTTTAAAGATCAAGAATTGGATTGATTACTATACGCAAAATAAACTTGGACAAGAGCCCTATTGGCTCTTGATCAATCACTTAATTCAAATCAAATACTTATCGCTTTAACTTTAAAGGGCCAAACACCTTATATGTACACACATTTGTGACGGTAATATCAACTCATGAACAACTTCTATTTAAATCTATCAATACCTCGAATGGTTCACTAATTTTAGGACTTGATCTGTCCCTTCTATTTAGACTTATCCGGTCTCTTTCAAGATGACATTTTTACTAACACTACTGGTCCTATTTATATACTCATATTCTCTTTCGATACAATTTCGCTTTCTTCCTTTGTCTACTCCGAGCTGCTTTAACCAATATCACTACGCTCTTGGTGTGTTGAATTAACTTAGAACTTAACAACTTCCTTTCTCTCACTTTGTCTCAATAAAAAAATGGGGACCTATACTCGCGTTCACATGAAGCTTGGTAAACTGGCATTTCAAAGCTGACATCGATGATAAACAATCATTCCAGTGTTTCCTTAAAACTCAACCTCTCAACATATCTTACATTTCCTGAATCACTTTCGTACTTTGACTCTCCGTTTAGGGATGATAGGCGGTGCTCATTTTCAATTTCAGCTTCCAGACATTTAAACATCTTCTATTCATTTTTATCCGTTAAGGTTGAAAAGTAATCTCATATATTCACGTATTATCACCTTTAGGTATTTGAACTTCAGATCCTAGTCCTTCCGATTCGTTTATTAACTTCTCGGTGGTCTTAATTACTTCCAATACTTTCTGTCGGTATAGGGCATCTATTACCATACGACTTTGCTTAGGTAGTTGTAAATGGATTAATTCAGGATCTTTTGTTAACCTTGGTCAAAATTTCATTCTTGAAGACTCAACGTATAGTTGCTTTCCTTCTGATCTTTGGAGAAAAATCCTTGGGCATTCCACGCAGACTCTCTTATTCCTTGAGTAGTTGAGGATGTTATCAATAAATACAGTTTGCTTATCCAAGTATTTCTTATACACCACGTTCCTTAATTTCTTATAACCACCTGATACACTCGTCATTTCACATAATATCACCAGAGCTTGCAATGCTCTTAACTCACCTTAATCGTGATCTCTGATATTTTCTTAGGTTGGATCTTAAGTTACTCCTCGAGATATAATATATTGCTTGAATTAGGTCTCGTAGGAAATTAATTCTTTATAGGGGTCACTTATTCTTATTCGTTGTTTTGTTATGTTCCCACTTCATGATTCGCCTCTTTTAAAGTCACTTCCTGGATCTGCTTTATCCACTAGGCATTCGAATACTTTATTTTAACTCTTTGACCTGTCCAACACCTCCTGATCTATCTTAAAATTTCCTTCTTATACTTGGTTATCACTAATTTTCTTTAAATTTCCATATATCTTGGCGTCTTTTCAATAATTAAATACTTAATATTGTGAATTCCCTGTGGGATCTCATTTCTTTTTCCTTCTACTTATAGCATCCAAGTGTTGGAAGAAAACCTGGAGATATCGTGATCGTTCTCCTGGGCGCATAAATTTCCTTTTATTAACCACTAACATCGTGATCCATTATCTTCTCTTGACATCTTATCTTTCCCTTCACAACTTCAACTGAAAGGTCACATTATCCATCTTTCATCCTTTTGGGATTATGAATTTTAGCTTCCAATTCCAACTTCCAGAATCCTATAGTTAATTCTTCTGGTGTAGTCTCTATATTCGTTCTCTCCTTTTTGTTTATCGCTTGCCACTACATTTGTTTTTCCTCGTGAATACTTACTTCAATTCTTATGGTCCGTAGATCTTACACCTTTCTCCATACATATCACGTCTCCCCATTTTTCAAAACAAATATTATTACTGTTAGCCCCAATGATGAGTAGGATACTTCTGCTCATAAGATTTCGGTTGTCTGGGTGTATATATAATAACTTTATTGTGCTGCATCATCACACTTCCTTCTCCCTTATGAGAAGCATCACTATAACTACCAAATCTCCTTGATACTCTCAAAATGATAAAGCAGGTGTTGTAACCATTCTTTTACTTAACTCTGTAAAACTTTCTTTACCCTTCTCTACTTCGTATAAACTTCTTGCTTTTCCTGGTCAGCTTCATCCAAGATATTGCAACTTCCAAGAACTCTTGCACCAATTTTCGATAGTAACCGACCTATGATAAAACTTCTTACTTTTGTTGGTGTTTCTGGTCTCTTTTCATTCATAGTAACTTTAATTTCTACTGAATCTCTCTTGGTCTTCTCCACATTGACTATTTATACTAAGAACTATACTTCATACAACTTCTTTCTTCTCCAACTTCTCAGTTATCATTAAATGCATGGTCCTCCGTTGACTTTAAGTTTTACGCTACAGCTTATCTAGATACTCCTTAAAGATTTGTGTCCATTGAGTTCAAATATCACGGGTATATTGGTTAATCCAAATGACAATACGGGAACAGTACTTAGTCCTGAAAATTATCTTTGATATATCCGTAGGTTTAATCTTCAATTGGTGAAATACCAAATCTTAAATCGATCTTACAAAAGTACTTTGCTTCCTCCGTCTAATCAAACAAATCATTGGGTCAAGGTAACAGATACTTACTCTTGATAGTAAACTTGTTAAGCTTTCGCTAGTCGACGCATAACCTCATACTTCCATCTTTCTTATTAGTAATTAATACCGGTGCACCTTATGGGGTACACTAGGTCTAATCGCTCCTTCTTCTAACGTTTCTTACATCTGCTTTGCTAATTTCCTCCATGTAACTGGTACCATTTTATGTAAGGCCTTGGTCACTGGCTTCGTCTCAGGTGCTACATCAATCGCGAGCTTCATTTCTCTATCTGGAGGAATGTTGATAACTTATCTGGAAACATATCTTCAAACTCTTGAATTGCTATAAAATCTTCAATTTTGTTTGCCTCTAACTTTTATTTATCTCATAATTACCGTAATACTCACATCTTGATCATCGTAATCATCGTTAACTAATTCTTTACCTTCCTTTTTCCTTTATGCCTCATCATATTCTCATTTAACATCTTCAGGACTATCTCTTCATCATGACTGTTCGCTTGGGCATCATGCTTCCATAGTTAATCCATTCCTTAGAATAATGTCAAATCCTCTTATCTCAAATGATATCAATTCTTCACAACTTATTGCCAGAAACCTCAATTCCACCATTGGTACTTACTTATTTAACAACTACACGTTCTTGACTTGCTAATCCTTTTAACCATAATCTTCTCAATTCAACAGGGTAATTCATCTCATTAACAAAACCTTGAGAGATAAACAATTAAGTTTCTCTCACATCTTTTAATACTTTAACGTATAAGGTACTTACCATCGTTATCCATGTTGTCACGTCCGTAATCTTAACAACATATTTCACAGGAAAGTCGCATATTCTCGTTCTCGAAGACGTATCCTAATTGGAGTAGATTCCCTTGATTCTTAGTGCATCCCTGACTGGGTTAGTGATTTGTAATTCTCGCCATATGCCCTTGTTTGCTTTCCATGCGTGAGAAGTAGATGGAACTTTGCCCGCTTGGTCAATAATTCGTTGATTTCTATTTGAAAATCTCTTACAAAGAATGACAGTACAACGAAGCAACTAGAAGGATTCACAATTCAACAAAATTTAGAGTTGGAAAGAAAGAAGAAACAAGGATTTGAATATGAATGAGACAACCACATTGGTACTTAAGATGGCCAGTCTTTCGTACCATATGGCATACAACATATGATTAGGTGGCGTCCCACCCGACTCTTCGTCATTCTGACAAAGTGTCTCACCATAACACTGTTTGTCCCAATCAGAAAACAAAAATTGGGGGAAACAATTAAATTTGAAAGGAATGCAATATCCTCCTTTTCGATATCATAGCAAGGAGTTTATTTAAGAAAAGAAGTTCATACATTTTTAGAAATTGAGAAGGAATATACGCTGTAATATTAAAACTAGAACGATACCATTGGTCACCATCCATATTTCACTTGTATTCATCTCCCGAGCTTGTTCAATAATATCCCAATTGTGTCATATAACAACTTTAGAGAGTACGCTGAAATGCCTTCGCAAATTAAGCATTATGGTAGATTCCTACTTGTCACGTCTTGCGTCTTTAATATCGCACCCACATGAATAAAACTTTAACAATTCGATCATAATGGCATTCCTACTAAGTAACTTCGAGATTCCTCTTTTATAACGATCCTTTTGTTAATAATATTCTATTTTTAGAGAGGTCTGGAAATCTTTCCAATCTTCTGCGATCACGCTCTGGCTTCTGTTAAATCAATGAATTCTTCGAACTCTGATAGTCCTAGTAATTGAATGTATAGTTACTCCGTACGCTGATTATGTTGTAAATTTTATCAGACAATACTTGCGCTTACTGTTAGGAATAATCAACTTCTTTATAATCATAGGTTACTTCGTTCTTGAAATTAACAATACTAAGTTTGAAACGGCATCCTTCCAGGTAATCCAGGCTTTCTAACAAACAAGAAACTCAAGTAGTAACTTGACAACCAATGTTTAAAAATCATTTTATTCGGAAAGGCTTTTAGAAATTTGTAAAGGAAAATCTCTTTCGAAAACTTGTTTAAAAAGTTTGGAAAATCACAAACCTGGTTGTCCTTACTATATGAGTTGGTTGTTGTCCTTCCGACCTTTAACAAAGTACCAAATTAATGGAACGATCATATAAAGGTTCATTCACTTCAATTTACCTTCTCTCCTTTATTGGGTCCATTTGCCTTCCTTAATCGACGATCACTTCAAGTGTTGTTGCATGTTATTATATTCGTAGCTTCACATTAAAATTTTCATACCGGTAATATTCCCGTTATCAACTTTGCAATCGCTAAATGGGACAGACTATCTAATAATCAACAAGTCTATTTCATAGAACCAAAATTTGCTCATATCACATCACATCACTACTTTACATATCGCATTTATCATAACACCATCATTTAATTTCCACCAAAAATTCCAGATTTATACCTTTCTCTCTAACTCTTTCAAAATTCACCTAATTCATCCCATAATTATTCACGGGTGGCTTAGTCACTAGTGGCTTCATTTAACCCGATAACAGCTATCCTCTGAACACTTAAAATCTCCTTTCTAAACTTCGTCTCACCTTTATTTAATCTCAAGCGCTCACCATTTACTGTAGCTCTCGAATCCATCCTCGTAGGTACAATCACGTCATAGAACAAGTTCTAAACTGGGGTATAAAACATGATGTAGGGTAAAATGAAGGGATACACTCACATCCGAATGTCCAGTATGGCAAGAATAAACAGATAGAAATTCTTAAATAGGTATTCTCGCATCAAGAGGCGGAAAATTAGCATAAAATAACTTGAAGAAGTGCACCTGTTACAACAGAAGGTAGTGCCATTAATGCTGGTGGAGGAACAAGGTGCAATCCAATCTGAGAATAGATGACGATCCTCGAACGGAAAGCTCCAAACGATCAAATAACATCGGGAAATCAGGATCTGCCGTTGCCGTTGTCTGGAAATCACGTCGCAAGTTGAGAATCCTGAATCGCAATACGAATTGTGTCGGAGACCTATTATACCATCGCACTCAACCTCACAACGTCTTATCTTTCTATTTCCTATTCCTAATCCTAACCCTCTACCCAATCCCGACAATCTAGGCTTGTTTCAGTGTCTTATAACCTGTAGCTCTGATACCAACCTGTGGCGCCCTCCAAACCCGGGTCAGAAGTTTGGGGTCCATAACACATTCACAATATATAAACCTGTACATAAAATATTAATTGCAATGACCCTGTTTCACATAACCACGGATCGCAACAGGTTAAAGTATGAGAACAAGCCACAACCTTAATTATTACATCGTACCAAATCCCAACTAATTTAACTTACAATTGATAATAAAATCATTCTTACAATCTAAATATCTCTTTACCGCGTGAAACTTTTGCTAGCTCGATCCAACTTGACTGGAACCTTAGCCCGCACTTTGGACTGAGGAACTTCACTATCATCCATATTCTTTTCAACTGTAAAATATATAAAAGAGTCGCAAGGGTGAGCTAACTAGCTCAGCAAGTTATAATAGTGATAACTGAGGTTAAACAATGATCCAATGAGATGATTCAAAGGAATCAAGTTCCTTTTTAACTAATCATTAGAATTGGATATTCATTTTAAGTTTTAAAACCAAGGTTAGGCTGCTGATCAGTCACGCACTAACCCCGAGCAAGCACACAGCACAGCTCTAATTACTGGATCCAAGGCACACATTGGCCTAACTTGACCATTAGTATGGTCTGACCACGAATCTGGTCCACATATATAAAAATTATCCAATTCTAAAGCAGTTCAATACGATAAACAATATAATTCGATAACACGAGATCATAATCAATGATGATTAAACATTTGAATAAAACATAAGGAAACTCATGGTTATCACAAGGGTATACCAAGGTATGTACAAGAAACAGTTTTCAGTCTGTAAAATGATCAGGTATTGGACAAATACTGATTTTTCAAGGTATAGTTCTTTGATGTTATAAAGAATGGTTGAGATATAGAAATTTCTGTATTTTCACACAATTTTGTTCCAGTGTTTGGTGTTTGGTGGCTATACATTTGGGGAGTAGTATCATATTTCTGTGATTTGGTATCTGAGGTTCAACAAAGGATGGTTTACAAAGAACAAGACTTACGGCTCAAGATCAAGAAAATCAGGGTTCAAGGTTTAATAGTTTAAAGCACTTGCAAAATAAAACAAGAGTTATTTTGAATAATAGCGACATGTTATGAAACAGTTCGAAAACATTGGTAATATATATCTTGAAGCAAAGTTCAGAAATACTTGCCTTACAAGGCTTTATAACTATTACTGATCAATTCTGGACCAACTCTGCCGCTTAGGCTTTTACGTTCAACCACTATATCACTCTGGATTCGACCTCAATACTTAAATCCCTTGATTGGGACCTTACTGAGCTTTTCGATTCACCACCAACTATCTTTCATCCAATTCCAATTCTCGGGCATTCCGACTAAAACCTACAAGGTCGAAACATCCTAACTTAGACATTCGATTATGCTTGACATATCCTCGCTAACAATCTACCCAAACGTTAACAAAATCTGACTCGTAACATACTTCATATAATAATACACGTACTTAGGGTTCACATTCTCGAAAATCGGTTCAGTGTTCGTTTTCGGAAAATATCTATACTCTTTATTTTACGAAATCAAGGTTATCGATTAAGAAAAATATTTCATCACGTCATACAATCAAGTTTCGTATAAAACACGCACATATATATATAGATATAGTCACTCAACATCCCGATAATCATCGGGTACATTTTCGTATTTGCGTAGTTCAATTCCCGAAAATTGGGCAGCGTTTCCTTCGTTTATCGGACTACCCGTCGAATACAATCGACGTCAATTCACCACAACAATCCATAATCACAAAAATTAACATCCATAATTTCCCAACCACCAATTCAATACTATTATTAATTATTATTCGCATTTTACATTTATTTGTTTATTAAGTTAGGACTCAGAATATAATCATCACGGTCCACCGTCGGCTCGCCGAGGCTCATCGCCGACGGCGGCAAAATTCATCGGTGCCCGAATCATTTGGGTTTCCAATACAAATTTTACCGATTTAACCGCAATTATCCCTGCACTGAAATATATTTTCATTTTAAATAATCAATTCAATCCATACAAATATGCATCACAGTAACCAAACTATCAGAGAACAACCACCACACGCACGTGCGGGCGGCCAACACAAGAACGACAATCAAAATCAACACAGAACCAGGGACGGTAACAATCACAGGTCGCAACAACGATACACATAGGAAAAACACGCATCCACGCACCACCACTTTATCGGCGAATCCGAGAAGGGCGGCGATTCGGAAAACACAGACGACACATAATCAGATTGAACCCTCATATATACTACACAAACATGTGTATATACATATATATATGTTATTCAACAACTGAAACTGAAACCAAGCACCATAGCCGGAAAGAGAAAGCAGCCGGAATCTTACCGGAGGAACAGTGAAAAAGGGGATGCAACCGAAAGAAAGAAAAGAAACGGGGTATAAGAAATCGAGTAAAAGGAGGATGGAGAATTAAAGAGAGGATTTAGAAAAAGATTTATTAATTGAGTTGTGTGTATATTTTATTCAATCTACTGCTAACACAACTGAAGGTTAACAAAGTTTATACACGTATCCAACTGATTATCCAACTGATTGACACGTGTCCTTATTACTGGCTGTAAGCCAAATCCCGTTCCGAAATTCGTAATTTAACGAATCGAGTTACGAATAAAACAAATTAGGAAAATCACAAAAATAGTTTTAAAATATTATAAATATCCCGAAGTAAGTAAAAATGAAATTTTTCATAATTTAAAACAATCTCTGAAACATAATTTATACCCGCATTATCAATGAAACGAAACAACGAGCTCGTGAAATTAATCCCGAAAATTTCCAAAATAATTTTAAAATTCTCAGAATATTCCAAACTTGAATAAATATGAGTTTCATGATTTTTGAAGAATTTTAGAATTAAACATGGATTTTACAAATAAAAACAATCAAAAAATCATTTAAAGATAAATAATTAGTAAAATATTAATTTCTCAATTTTATAAAATCCTAAAAATAATTATCATAATTATAAAATCATAAAATAATTTTAGAGACATTCCAAATATTTATGCAAATAAATTTGTACTAATTCTATTTTTGAAAGTGAAAATAATTCAACACAGCTCCAAAATTCATCACACGGACAATCCGGTATACCATAAATCACACATAGCTACTAATCAAACAACACGTAGCGATCAAGACTAATACACATATTTTATTTATTTAATAATTTTCGTATTCACATATTTAAATAATTCAAAAATACACGAGTCGTTATAACTCAGTGAATAACTATTACCACGTGAGTAATCTCCATTAGTTGTTCAACTTATCGAGTCATGTTCAGTGAACTTATTCCCTAATAAGCACTTACATACTAGCTATAGTGTCACCACACAAATGCCTATGAGAACAGACATCCTCCTGAAGGGAGCAAACATAGTATGTACCAATCTTTGCGGATCCACTAACATCTGATTAGTTATCCTATGATCAGGAACTGTTTAAGTCTAGAGTTATCATCTTCTAGATCTCACTATTATAATCTCATTATAATTCTAGAAGCTTTACTCTAAACTATGGAACATCTTATTTAAAACACTTTAAATAGATAAAGCCCATAATAAAAACATAATAAGTCTTTTATTAATATCAATAAAATCAAATAGGAATACAAGAAAGTTCTTCCTAACTCATCATACATGATTGGATTTAGGACAAACACTTTCAATCTCCCACTTGAACTAAATCCAATCACCTTGGTATCTAATACCCATCTTCTCTTTATGATGATCAAAGTGAATCTGAGATAATGACTTTGTGAGTGGGTCTGCTATGTTGTTATGTGTGTCAACTCTCTCAATCTTGACATCTCCTCTTTCAATACAATACAAGAAATGTTACCGCGCTCCCACTAACTTTTTTGTAGACACATGGTTCATCTATATTTTTGATAAAACCAAACTCTTTGATTGTCTAATCAAAACAGATGTTCCATCTACGAGAAGCTTGCTTTAAACCATATATGGTTCGCAGCAGCTTACATACTAGGTGTTCATTTCCCTTGGAAAGAAAACCCTCTGGCTATGTCATATACACTTCCTCTTCAAGTTTCCCATTGAGGAAGGTCGTTTTCACGTCCATTTTCCAGATCTCATAGTCGTAATAAGCATCAATCGCAAGAAAAATCCGAATTAACTTTAACAGGGCTATAGGCAAAAAAGTTTCATTAAAGTCAATCCCTTGCCTTTGTCTGAATCCTTTTGCCACGAGCCTGGCCTTATAGGTCTCCACCTGGCCATCTGCTCTAATCTTTCTGTTGTATACCCATTTGCACTCAATAGGCTTCACACCCTCAGGTGCTTCAACCAAAGTCCATACTTGGTTGGTATACATAGATTCCATTTCGGATTTCATGGCACTTTGCCATTTCTCTGAGTCAACACTACTCATAGCCTCATTATAGGTCATAGGGTCGTCATCATCAATGTTGACAACTCATTGTCATTCTCAATGACAAGGCCATAATACCTCTCAGGTTGGCGAGACACTCTCCCTGACCTACGAATGGGTTGTTCCACAGAAGGTTGTTCAGTCTGAACATGTGTTTCCACTTGATTCGTAGTAGTTTGTGCTTCTTGAACTTCATCAAGTTCAATTTTGCTCCCACTGTTTCCTTCAAGGATAAACTGCTTTTCCAAGAAGGTAGCATGTCTAGAGACAAACACCCTATGATCGGTGTAAAAGTAATACCCTAAAGTCTCTTTAGGATATCCCACAAAACTACATTTTACGGATCGAGATTCCAGCTTATCTGGGTCAACTTTCTTGACGTAAGCTTGACATCCCCAAATCTTAACGTGTTTAAGACTCGGTTTCCTTTCTTTCCATATCTCATATGGAGTTTGAGGAACAGATTTGGAAGGCACCTTATTCAGTAAATATGCTGAGGTTTTCAATGCATAACCCCACAGGAATACTGGAAGATTTGCATAGCTCATCATGGACCGAACCATGTCTAACAAAGTTCGATTTCTCCTTTCAGATACCCCATTCAACTGTGGAGTATATGGAGGAGTCCACTGGGAGACTATACCATTTTCTTTGAGATAATCTAGAAACTCTCCATTCAAGTATTCACCACCTCGATCTGATCGGAGAGTTATTGTAATAACCCCAAAATTTTTCAACTTTTTGTAACCCTTGTGAATAGTGTTTTAGCTGAATGAGAAAACTTTTCACGCCACACTATGTAGGGGTTCTGTTATTGATATTCTGGGATATTATTAGTACTCTATGAAGTATATAAGTGTATGTAAAGATCGTCAGAATCCAATTCCGAACACTTTGGTTTTTCCCGGAAATCCACAAGATACGGAGAGAATTGAGTATAAGGTAACAGGATAAAAAGGATTTAAATTAAAGGATTATAATAGAGGATCATAAAAAGGAATATAATGTATTGAGAAAGGTTAAGGGAACCTAAGTAATAAGATCCCGGGTGTGATCCTTCAAACGATAAACGAGAACGAAAGTTAAGCGAACCGTATAACAGATCAGCGGTCATTAGGCAAACGATTAGGAAGTTAATCAAAGGGATTAGCGGGAAGGATGTCATCCAACCAATAGAAAGAGGACAAGGAAGGGAGGATGACATCATGAGGATGACATAAGCATGACATGGGAAGGAAGGAGGTGTGGTAGCTTTGTAACCACACAATTTCAAGGGCAAGAAAGTAATTGACTAAATCAAATACAAAACAAGTCAACCAAGCCAAGTAAAAATCATTCTCATCAAAAATCAAAAGCAACCAAGGCATGAGTTCTTCATTTGCTCTCGGCTTTTAGTTTTTTTTAAAGGAATAAAATTTCAAAACTCAAGATCCAAGCCTCCTAAATTGGTAAGATAATTCCCTAATCATCTTCATGCTTAGTTAGGACTATATCATGAGTTTAAGCCATTAATTCTTTCTCAATCTTCTTCATTTAATCAAAGAAGAAGACAATGAATAGTGTTTTCAAGTTTTTTTAACTTGAACTTTTCTTGGTTTTCTTGAAGATCCAAGCATTCTTAAGACTTCTCCAAGCTTCTTAAGGCTTCCTAGCTCCACCCACCACTTCAAGGAAGGTATACCATCTCCAAACCCTAGATTCCTATATATTATAAGATGATTTTGATTAGTGGGTTGATATTGTAGCTTGTTGTTATGATTTAGAGTTTGGGATTTGGAATGGTAGTGAAATGGAATGGTAATTGTTGTGGTTTTGATTAAAGGAACTTAAGTATGATTAAAGTTAAGTTTAAGCATAAGTATGAATGATTAAATTGAATTGGTTGGGGTTGTTATGATGTGATAAGGACGGATGTTGGTTGTATGTTGGATTTGAGGTTGGTTTGTGGTTGGTTTTGTATGGTTTAAAATTTGGAAATCGCGTAAACATAGCCGTCGTAACATCCGATTTTCTTTGGACTGTTTTTGTGCATAGCATTAGGACCCGAGAACCCCCTGCTAGATTATGACCACTGCCATGATTAGATAGCTCATGTTACGAGCTTCGTTTTGATATGTAGTTCATTCGATTCCGATGCACGGTTTAGGAGAAACGACCGTTTCAAGTAACGGCGTTTCGCGAACGAAACTTTTTCCCTCGCCTTACTTTGAAACATAGGTTAAAGACCAAAAAGGGTTAATTAATGTATGAAACATTTATGGTAAGTGTGTTAGGCAGTTGGTAAGACATTCGCGAAGGAATCGCTTTAAAACTCGTAAAGGTTAAATTATTAAAAATGGTGGAGCCGAGGGTACCCGAGTGACTTAAGCGAATCGGTGAGCGCAAAACAAGCGTTAGAGTCTAAGTTAGTTAAAGTATAGGTTTACAAGTGATTTTGGTTTAATTCCAACTTACTTGTTGTTTATAGGTTATCAGACTCGTCCCGAGCCTTTCTCACCCCCAAGTCGCTCAGGCAAGTATTCTATCCGTTATACTGTTGTTGTGATGAATATATGTATTTGCATTATCTTGCGATAGATGCATGTTGGTTAATTAGCAAAATCTTGCGATATATTGTAGCATGTGATATGGTATATATATGCATGCCTGTTTCATATTCTTGAAATATATATCTGTTGGTTCAGTTGATAATACCTATGCTAGAGGATAGCGGTATCTTGCATATACCCTTAGTATAGGGACCCAAAGGTGAAAATATTTTCTAAAACCGGGAGTCGAGGATCCCGAGTAGATTTTGTATATATATGGATATGGATATATATATATATATATATTTATATATATATATGGTTATAGTTTTTCCAAACTATTAATCGAATAAGGTTTATTCGATAACTTTAACTTTATTTTATTATTGAATATTATTTTGAATATTCATTCGAGGACTTATGACTCTTTTATATTATTTATTGAATATTATTTCGAATATTATTCGAAGGCGTATGACTCCGTTTATTTTATTAATAAATATTATATGAATATTCATTCGAGGGCTTATGACTCCTTTATATTATTTATTGAATATTATATGAATATTCATTCGAGGGCTTATGACTCCTTTATATTATTTATTGAATATTATATGAATATTCATTCGAGGGCTTATGACTCCTTTATATTATTTATTGAATATTATATGAATATTCATTCGAGGGCTTATGACTCCTTTATATTATTTATTGAATATTATATGAATATTCATTCGAGGGCTTATGACTCCTTTATATTATTTATTGAATATTATTTGAATATTCATTCGAGGGCTTATGACTCAGTTTATATTATTTAATGAATATTATTTGAATATTCATTTGAGGATCTATGACTCCGATTATTTGCTGAGATATATTCTTTATTTTATTAAAGAATAAGGTGTTAATAATCAAACTTATTTTCGATTATTCAAATAAAGATAATACTTTCATATAAGTATATCTTTGGTTATTTAATACTCGTTTCAAGTATAAGTTTTAATACTTCTACTTCAATTATTTTTATAAAGATTATTCTTATGGGAATATTATTTAAATAATAATATTCAGTCATTTTCTAAATATTCTGGGGACTGATTTACTTCATTAAATCAGCTTTACTCCAAACACTCTATAAAGTGTTTTCGAGTCTTCAAAATGATTTTTAAAAGTTAGAGCGGATCCCAAAACTCAATTTTATATTTAAGATCTTCCTTTTTAAGGGGATTTAAATACTCGCTTAAAACCTGAGGGATCCGGCTCTGTGGTGTATTTTATATTCGCAACAAGGTTGCAGTTTTGGTAAATGAATTGATTACTTACCCAACGTTCGGGAAGTAAGTCCATCTATTGAGTCGGCATAAGCAACATGGGCTCAGTGGGCGTCCATGATAGTGTAAGTGGCTCAGTGGGAGTCCATCAAATGCATAAGTGGCTGAGTGGCAGTCCAACATAAGGTCCTAATTATGACCAGGGTGATGACCAGTGGGGAATTCGTCCATCTACTAGTAGAAAAGGTTACTAATGGGTATCTTTGCCTGATCAACAAGATATCTGGTTTATGCCAAAGGTTTTCTTTTCCTTCCAAATTTATTGGATATTGCAACTCTGTTCATACTTTACATAACAGAGGTTCCAGGAAATGTTTTAGAGATATATATATGTGGATATATATATATCGGGACTAAATAAAGTATCTCATAACTTTTTTTTCATTCAATAATATTTCAAAGATTGAATCTATTCAAGTCTCAACTTGTGGTCTCATCTATGGGATGTTTTTCTTAAAACTTATAATACTTTGAACGGTGGTAGTTCAAGTAGCTTTATAAATGATATAAGTGTGGTGAAGTATTGGTAACTTCATTCCTTGTTTTTATATTATATCTAGTAAGTAATTATCTTACACACGATAAAGATTCTAGTGAGTATCCATTTAGATACTTATATTATTGTTATCACTATGTATTATCTTGCGAGCTGTAAGGCTCACTCTTGCTTTATTTCTTCATCACACAACAACAGTTAGGAGAGATGGCCAGACTCCAGCAGACCCAGCGCAAGCGCGTGGGAAGCGCCCCGCGTCTTCCCGATGATGTTGTGGCTGCTATAGCTGCAGAGGTAGATCCATTGTAGTTCAGACCATCTACTTTTGAGAATCAAATTATGTATAATTATAACTTGTGGCAGATAATGGCAATTAACTGTAAATTATCAAGTAATCATTTTGGGTTGTAATAATTTTAAATTGTGGATTCAAAGACTTGTACTTATTTCAATTTCATCTCTGAGACTATAACGGGTTGTGGTGTGTGTTAGTGTGGGGTCACAGCATGAGGTTATTTATTATTAATTAAGTGAAGTGATATTGTGGAAAGAAAGACCGTGACAACCCGGATCCCCGACCCCGGATCTGGGGGTGTTACAGAAATGGTATCAGAGCTAAGCGTTATAAACCTCAGAGATGATGCGACGATATAATAACAAACTCACAAAGATAATAAGAACTCTTGCCAAGTTCATGGTCGGACTACTTAAAGTAGTGTTGACAGTTAAAACCCTTATGGGAACCCTTATAAGTATCATGATAGTAACTTAGCTCGTTTAATGTGTAGGCGCCTGAGATAGAGGACCCTGAGATGTTCGAGCGTGAGCATGATGAGGCATTGCTAGATGTTGAGGATCAGGAGAAGCCTGAGATGGAGGAGGATGAGGAGGACCCCCCAGAGGAGCCTGAGACGGAGGTCATTGTTGTTTCAGATGAGGAGGACCCCTCAGAGGAGTCGGAGACAGAGGTTATTGCTATTCCAGATGAGGAGGACCCGGATGAGGTCCCAGTAGCTGAGGAGCGTGTTGGATCTATGGTAGTGTATGCTGGTATCCCTTTACCCACACTTCCGGTGGTCAGAGCCCCTACCCCTCCACCACTATCTTGGATTCCTGATGATGACAGCTCAGAGACCCATACTTCCGAGCCTAGGCAGACCGAGGAGGCACCCTCAGCGGCTCCGGATTCACCACCTCTTGACCCTGCCCACAGGCAGTCTTCGTTAGCTCATGGATATGTTCATGATGTATTGAGGACCCGAGTGGCTGTTGCCGAGGGCCGACTAGATGAGGCCAGGAGGGAGTTGGATGCAGAGAGGGCGGGTAGGCGTACCCGAGCTTATGAGACCAGGGCTTCTATACCCCGATCCTTGAGGAGGGAGCTTACGGGGATAGAGCTCACGTCCCGAGCGAGACTCAGATCTCTCCAGGGGGACAGGCATGGTAGGATCTCCAGGCGGCAGGCCGACTATATCTTCCGTCGTGCGATGGAAAGGGTTTGGGAGCTGACCTGCTCCGGTGTGTGATTCGGGATTGATGATGGAATAGTCTAGTTGTCTAGTTAGCCGAGGCCTTAGTAAGAGCCAATTTTCCGGGATAGTTGACTTGTATATAGCATCCCTTTTTCTGACTAGACAGATAGACTCTTGTGTATCACTTTTGGGATAGATGACTGTAGCACTGTTGTACTTTTGACCAGATCAAACTATGTATTTCTCGCATTATGTATATATTTGTTTCCTTTCGGTTCAGTTCCATAGTGACGTGATCACTGTTTTATCATTATTATTACTGCACTTCGTATTAGAACTTTCTTAAAATAATAGGATTGCGATATACGTTCTCCCCATTATAAGAGCCGTGCAAGGCACAATGATGTATATGATTGTGACCTAACGTTGAATTTTCCCAATAATTGTTTTTATTATTATCAAAATCATACCGCCAAGAAAGATTGGAACTAGGGCGAACCCTGGATCTGAGGACCAGGGAAGCCATAATCAGGACAATAGAAACCAAGAACACAGTGAAGAGGAAGATGAGGATTATGTGGAACAGGATGACTCCCTGTATGAAAAGGAAGAGGAAACATATGATGTTGAGGGATTTGAGATAGAGGCTGAAGAAGGAGAAACCGAGGTTGAGCAACCAGTACCAAACCCAGGCATGGATCCCGTGAGCCAGTTCATGCAACTCCTAAGGCAGAATTTGGAACGTCAACCCAACCCACCCCCTCAAGGAAGTAACAATGTTGTGGCAAACTCTTTCAGGGCTTTTAAGTCCCTTAAGCCCCCTGAGTTCCACGGATCAGCCGACCCAGTTGAGGCAAGGGCATGGTTAAAGGAAATGGAGAAATCTTTTGAGATTTTGAGTACCGAGGAGGCACAGAAGACTGTATTTGCTACCTACCTTCTGAAAGGAGAAGCTAACTACTGGTGGGAGGCCAAGAAAAACATGGAGACAGATGCTATTATAACCTGGGAGAGATTTAGTCAGTTGTTTCTGGGGAAGTATTTCCCGAGGTTTATGGAAAGCCAGATGGAGCTCAAGTTCTTGGAGCTAAAGCAGAATAACTTGTCTGTAGCAGAGTACGAGGCGAAATTTACTGAGTTATCAAGGTTTGTGCCGGAGTTTGTGAGCACCGAGGAAAAGAAAGCTAGGAGGTTTCAGCAGGGACTGAAACCGTGGATCCAGAATAGGGTGGCAATCCTTGAGCTTACGGACTATGCCACTCTGGTGCAAAAGGCAACGATTGTAGAAGTTGGAAGTGAACAGATGCAGAAGGAAAGAGAGGAGAAAGGAATAAAGAGGAAAAGTATGAGCATGGGTGGAGGTTCCGCAGGAAGGAGCTTCCCAACTAGATTTAATCGAGGAGCAGTGTCCCTACCAGGAAGGAACACTGGGTTTAAGCGGCCAATGAGTGTGAGTGTGAGCCAGGGCGGCCAGAAGTCAAGAATGTCCTATTCCAACCAGTCTCGACCCCCATTGCCAGCCTGTAACATATGTGGAAGGAATCACACTGGGGAGTGTAAAGGAAGGCCAGTAACCTGTTTTAAGTGCGGTCGGGAAGGCCACTATTCAACTAAGTGCCCGTCATCAATCCCTGCCGTCGTTCCAACCACCAATTGTCATCGGTGTGGACGCCCGGGTCATTGGAAGAAGGAATGCCCAATGAACAAACCAGCAGCTTCGGGAGCAAGCAGGGCTGCTTCTAATAAGCCACCTACTGCGAGGACTTTCAACATGACAGTCCAGGATGCTATGAAAGATTCAGATGTGATAGCAGGTACCCTTTCTCTAAATTCAGTCAGTGCAAATGTTTTATTTGATTCGGGAGCAACTAAATCTTTTATATCAAAGGACCTTGCGCGTAAGTTAAGACTTAAGGCTGAACCCTTGATAGAACCCTTACAAGTAGAAATAGCCAATCATGAAATTATTCCTGTTAACTAGATTCACCCCGCCTGTGAGATAGGCATAGGGGAGCAATCTTTCAGTGTTGATCTGATTCCTTTTAAATTAGGGGAGTTTGATGTGATTTTGGGAATGGACTGGCTATCTAGCAACGATGCTCAGATAGACTGTAAAGGGAAGAAAGTTAAGTTAAATATCCCCGGGAAGAAAGAAGTTATATTTAGAGGAAAGAGGCAGACGCAGAAATTTTTGACTATGGCCCAGGCCAAAAGGATGCTACGAAAAGGAAGTGAGGCTTACCTAGCCTATGTGGTGGACACGCAGAAGGAGGTGCCCAACTTGCAAGATATTCCAGTAGTCAACGAATTTGAAGATGTATTCCCACAAGACCTTCCGGGATTACCACCCGATAGAGTGATTGAATTCGCTATTGAGTTGGCCCCAGGGACGGCGCCAGTTTCAAAAGCACCTTACCGGTTAGCCCCGTTAGAAATGAAGGAATTAGCTATCCAATTGCAGGAACTCTTGGATAAGGGTATGATAAGACCCAGTGTGTCTCCGTGGGGAGCACCAGTTTTATTTATTAAGAAGAAAGATGGGAGCATGAGGTTGTGCATAGACTATCGAGAGTTGAACAAGCTAACCATAAAGAACAGGTACCCATTGCCTAGAATAGACGATCTGTTCGACCAGCTAAAGGATGCTGTTTATTTTTCCAAGATTGACCTGAGAACTGGATATCACCAACTAAAGATTAAACCCGAAGATATTTCCAAGACAGTGTTCCGTACCAGGTATGGGCATTATGAGTTCTTGGTAATGTCCTTTGGATTAACCAACGCCCCAGCGGCTTTCATGGATTTAATGAATAGAGTATTTAAGAAGTACTTGGACAAGTGTGTGATAGTTTTTATCGATGATATTTTGATCTACTCAAGGACTGAGGCAGAACATGCAGAGCATTTGAGGATAGCTCTAGGAATACTCAGAGAGGAGCAGTTATATGCCAAATTCTCGAAGTGTGAATTCTGGCGGAATGAAGTACAGTTTTTAGGACATGTGATCAATAAAGAAGGAGTATTGGTCGACCCCTCCAAGATAGAGGCGGTCTCAAATTGGGAAAGGCCAACCACACCCACAGAGGTAAGGAGTTTCATAGGATTGGCCGGCTACTATCGTAGATTTGTACAGGACTTTGCGAAGATCGCAGCCCCTTTGACACGACTTACTCGTAAGACAGAGAAGTTTGAATGGACGAAGAAATGCGAGAACAGTTTTCAGGAATTAAAGAAAAGGTTGATAACGGCTCCGGTATTGGCATTGCCGGACGGAAAAGGAGATTTTGTGATATATAGTGACGCGTCGAACAAAGGATTAGGATGTGTGCTTATGCAGCACGGTAGAGTTATTGCGTATGCGTCGAGACAATTGAAGGAATACGAGGTTAGATATCCTACTCATGACCTTGAGCTCGCGGCAATAGTATTTGCTTTAAAAATTTGGAGGCACTACTTGTATGGAGAGAAGTGCGAGATTTTCACAGACCATAAGAGCCTCAAGTACATATTTACGCAGAAAGAGCTCAACATGCGCCAGAGGAGATGGTTAGAACTAATCAAGGACTATGATTGTGAGATTCTCTATCATCCAGGGAAAGCCAATGTGGTGGCTGATGCCCTTAGTAGAAAGGAAAGACTCAGAATGATAACGACTTCGGAAGAGTTGATAAGGGATTTTGAGAGAATGGAAATAGAAGTAAAGGTAACCGGAACCGGAACTGAAAAGCTTTTTGAGATCTCAATGCAGCCAGAGTTATTGGAAAAGATCAGATTGTGTCAGGAGAAAATAATGAATGAAGGCAGAGAGTCGATGACTGGAGAGGAGATCCATACTGAAAAAGATGATAAGGGGATAATGAGGTACTCCTACCGAATTTGGGTTCCGAATGTTCAAGAACTTAAAGATGAGATTTTGGATGAAAGCCATAGTTCAAGGTATTCCATTCACCCAGGAAGTACCAAGATGTATAGGGATTTGAAGGAATATTATTGGTGGCCCAACATGAAGAGGGACGTAGCAGAATGGGTAAACAAGTGTTTGACTTGCCAAAGAGTAAAGGCAGAGCACCAGAGACCCAGTGGACTTTTGCGACCCCTGGAGATTCCCGAATGGAAATGGGAACAGATAGCGATGGATTTCGTTGTAGGCTTGCCAAGGACGAAAGCCAATCACGACGCCATTTGGGTAATTATATACCGACTGACAAAGTCAGCTCATTTCATTCCTATCAATGAGAGATACACAGTCGATAGACTGGTGGACATTTACCTTAAGGAAATAGTGACACGACATGGAGTCCCAGCGTCCATTGTCTCAGACCGAGACCCTAGGTTCAACTCCAGATTTTGGAGGAGCTTTCAGGAGTGTGCGGGGACTAAGTTAAATATGAGTACCGCGTACCATCCCCAAACGGATGGACAGAGTGAAAGGACCATCCAGACACTAGAGGATATGTTGAGAGTTTGTGCAATAGACCTTAAAGGAAGTTGGGATGATCACTTGCCGTTGATCGAGTTTTCTTATAACAATAGCTTTCATGCTAGCATCGGAATGCCGCCTTATGAGGCCCTGTACGGAAGAAGGTGTCGATCTCCCTTATACTGGGATGAAGTAGGAGAGCGGAAGATGCTCGGACCCGAAGTGGTCCAAAGGACCAAAGATATAGTGGATCTTATCAGAGGGCGACTTGTAGCAGCCCAAGACAGACAAAAGAAATATGCAGACCTAGCCCGAAAGGACAAGGAATATGAAGTAGGGGACTTAGTACTGTTGAAAGTATCCCCTTGGAAGGGATTAATGAGGTTCGGAAAGAAAGGAAAACTAAGCCCAAGATACATTGGACCTTTTGAGATATTAAGACGGATTGGAAAGTTAGCTTACGAGCTAGCCCTACCCCCTAATTTGCAACAAGTTCATAATGTGTTCCATGTGTCAATGCTAAGGAGGTATCATCGGGATGCCAGGCACATAGTGGAGTATGAGCAGGTGGATATGCAGCCAGATCTAACTTACGTGGAGAAGCCAGTAAGGATTATGGATAAGAAGGAGCAGGTGCTTCGGAACAAAGTGATCAAGCTAGTCAGAGTACTATGGCAGAATCATAATGTGGAAGAATCAACTTGGGAACTAGAAAGCACAATGCTAGAAAAGTACCCCCATTTGTTTTCTGTTTGATTCCGGGACGGAATCCTTTTAAGGAGGGGAGACTGTAATAACCCCAAAAAATTTCAACTTTTTGTAACCCTTGTGAATAGTGTTTTAGCTGAATGAGAAAACTTTTCACGCCACACTATGTAGGGGTTCTGTTATGGATATTCTGGGATATTATTAGTACTCTATGAAGTATATAAGTGTATGTAAAGATCGTCAGAATCCAATTCCGAACACTTTGGTTTTTCCCGGAAATCCACAAGATACGGAGAGAATTGAGTATAAGGTAACAGGATAAAAAGGATTTAAATTAAAGGATTATAATAGAGGATCATAAAAAGGAATATAATGTATTGAGAAAGGTTAAGGGAACCTAAGTAATAAGATCCCGGGTGTGATCCTTCAAACTGTTAGATATATTTGATAATGTCATGGCTAATATGTTTTATGTTTAGATTTCAGATCTTATTTGAACAGAACAAATCAGTACTTAACTGATCAGTACTTATACTGGAAGTCAGAACTTAAGGGATATCAGTACTTATGTTATCAGGAGATAGATATCAGAACTTAAGTGCTGAAGGACGATCAGATAAGGACAGTAGCTGATTAAAGTTAAGAAGATCAAGATAAACATAAGAAGAGATATGCATGAAGAAGGAATTCCGTGAAGAATGGAATACTTGGAATAGAAGATATCTGATTGATATATTTTAGGAAGCAGAATTATATTCCATATCAATTAGCGATTATCTTGTAACTGTGTAGTATATAAACACAGACATAGGGTTTACACTATAAGTGTTATCATTATCGAGAATATTATTTATTATAACTCTAGCAGCTCTCGTGATATTTTGTTCATCACTGAGAGATAACAGTTCCAGATTGTAACAGAGTTTATTGTTTAAATAAAGTTTGTTTTTTGTTACATAAGTTCTTGAAGTTTGATTTGATTGTAATAAACACTGTATTCACCCCCTCTACAGTGAAAGTGTGACCTAACAAGTGGTATCAGAGCTATCTGTTAACACACATACAGTTAAAGATCCAAACACAATCATGTCTGACACAGAAACTCCAACTAAGCCTACCAAAACTGAGGAATCATCAAAGACATCAACTCAGAGTCGATATGAGACTATCAGAGTTCCCATATTGAGACCATCTGAATATCCCATATGGAAGGTAAGGATGACCATGTTTCTGGAAGCAACAGATCCAGAATACCTTGATAGAATCAAGGAAGGGCCTCACAAACCTACCAAGCTCGCTGTTGTAGTTGCAGGTGAAGCAGCAATGACCGTACCAAAGGAAAAGAATGATTACACTGCTGAAGATATAGCATCTATTGCTAAGGATGCCAAGGTACGTCACTTATTGCATAGTGCCATTGATAATGTAATGTCAAACAGGGTAATCAACTGCAAGACTGCTAAGGAGATATGGGATGCACTGGAGACAAGGTGTCAAGGAACTGAAACAGTTAAGAAGAACAGGAAGACAATACTCACTCAAGAGTATGAACACTTTGACTCTAGGACTAATGAGTCATTGACTGATGTATATGATAGATTTGTCAAACTCTTGAATGACTTGTCATTAGTAAATAAGGAGTATGATCTTGAAGATACAAACCTCAAATTCCTGTTAGCTCTTCCTGAATGTTGGGATTTGAAGGCAACAACAATAAGAGACAACTACAATCTTGATGAAACAACTCTTGATGAAATCTATGGAATGCTCAAGACTCATGAATTTGAGATGGAACAAAGAAGCAAGAGGAAAGGAGGAAAGTCAAGGACAGTTGCTCTCAAGGTTGAAGAGGAATCCCCCAAACCACCTTCCTCAAAGAAAGATAAGGGTAAAGCTCTTATCATAAAATCTGATACTGAGTCATCAAGTTCTGAGAGTGATGATGACTCAGATTCTGAAAGCTTGCCTGAAACTGATGCTGATGAGGAGATGATGAAGCTGTGTGCTCTTATGGTGAAAGGAATCACAAAGATTGCATACAGGAAGTTCAGGAAGGGAAAGAAGTTTTCCAGGAAAGGCATAAGTTCTGATAAGAAGAATTTCAGAAGATCTGAAGGAAGAGGAGGAAAGTCTGACAGAGGAGATTACGCTAATGTTAAATGTTATAATTGTGGTGAGAAAGGCCACATATCTCCTGATTGCAAGAAGACCAAGAATGACAAAGGCAAAGCTCTTGTCACAAAGCAGAAAAGCTGGACAGACACCTCAGACTCTGAAAGTGAGGAGAACTATGCATTGATGGCAAATGCTGATAAATCAAGTTCTGAGAGCAGTTCTGAAGCTGCTGAAACAAAGGTACCTCAGACTACTTATGCTTTTCATACTGATGATATTAATGAGTTGAGAAGATATCTTAAAACCATGTTTGTTAGTTATAGAGATCAAACTTTAACATGTGAAAGATTAACTTCTGAAAATCTTGCTTTTAGGAAAAGAAATGATTTCTTAGAAAAAGAGTTAGTCATGTTTCATCAAACTCAGCAGGATAGAGATGATGCTTTTTATGTTAGGGATGAAGTTCTAAAAATGAATGAATCTCTAAAAACTGAGTTAGAAAAGGAGAGAGAGATTATCAGAACTTGGACTAACTCTGGCAAAACAACTCAAAATTTGCTAAGCAGTGGAAACTGGAAAGAGGGCTTAGGCTATGGAGAAAATAAAAAAGGAACTGTAGAAATTAAGCCTGTTGATAAGCAAAAGCCGAAGTTAAAACCTGTTAAGTTTGTAACTGAAAAATCCGAAAATGAGAAATCAGAAGTTAAAAAGGAATTAGCTTCTGACAAACTAAAACAGGAAAAGACAGCTGAAGTTAACATAGGCTTAATGACAAAGAAGCAGCTTAAGCATAAGCTGAAAGATGTTAAGAATGCAAACAAGGTAAAATCACCTAGGAAAAACAGGAATGGAAAGGAAGGTGTGAATAAAAGCAATAACTATAAATCTGTTCCTGATGCTCCTAGGAAAGCATGTCATAACTGTGGAAGTTCTAACCATCTGGCTTCTTTTTGCAGGAAGAATAAGAATATTAACTCCTTATCTACAAAGTCAGGAGTTAAGAGTCAGTCTGTTAGATACAAACCACAAAATCCTTATTTTCATTGTGGTAGTTTATGGCATTCCATTTATACTTGTAAGGAATATCATAGTTTGTACTATGATTATTATCAAATAAAACCTTCTTTAAAGAAAGTTTCTGTTGTTCCTTCTAGTATAAGTTCTGATAAGAAAACTGTTAACATAAAATCTGATGTTAAATCCGCTGCAAATGTTAACAAACCTAAAAAGGCCAAAGGATCCAAGCAAGTCTGGGTCCTTAAAACTAATAATTAGTGGTCTTTTTGATTGCAGGGCAACAGGAAAAATATTTTAGTTCTGGACAGTGGATGTTCAGGACATATGACTGGAAATAAGGCCCTGCTATCAGACTTTGTGGAGAAAGCTGGCCCAAGTGTTTCTTATGGAGATGGCAACATTGGAAAAACTTTGGGATATGGCAATATCAATCTTGGGAATGTCATTATTAAAGATGTAGCTCTGGTCTCAGGACTTAAACACAACTTACTGAGTATAAGTCAAATCTGTGACAGAGGTTATCATGTTGATTTCTTTGCAGAACATTGTGAAATAGTTAGTAAATCTAAAGGAAAAATTGTTCTGAAGGGATTCAGGCGTGGTAACATTTATGAAGCTAAGCTTTCAACAAGTTCTGATGGTTCTGCAATCTGTTTAGTGAGTAGAGCCTCAACTGAAGAAAGCTGGAATTGGCACAAGAAACTCTCTCATTTAAACTTCAACAAGATAAATGAACTGATCAAGAAAGATCTTGTGAGAGGACTGCCAAAATCAGTGTTTGTTCCTGATGGTCTTTGTGACTCATGTCAGAAGGCTAAACAAAGAAAATCTTCGTTCAAGAGCAAGACTGAATCATCAATTCTTGAGCCTTATTATCTACTTCATGTTGATCTATTTGGTCCAGTGAATGTCATGTCTATTGCAAAGAAGAAATATGCGTTGGTCATAGTAGATGAGTTCACCAGATACATATGGGTGTATTTCTTGCACACAAAAAGTGAAACTGCATCTATCCTGATTGATCATGTCAAACATCTGGATAAATTGATCAAAGATTCTGTGAAAATTTTAAGGAGTGATAATGGCACTGAATTCAAGAATTTGATAATGGAAGAGTTCTGCAAAAATCATGGAATAAAGCAGGAATTTTCTGCTCCTGGAACTCCACAGCAAAATGGAGTTGTTGAAAGGAAGAATAGAACTCTAATTGAAGCTGCACGAACAATGCTTGAAGAAGCAAAGCTTCCAACCTATTTCTGGGCTGAAGCTGTGCAGACTGCTTATTTTACTCAAAATGCAACACTCATTAACAAGCATGGAAAAACACCATATGAGATGGTGAAGAACAAAAAGCCAAATCTCAAATACTTTCATGTATTTGGATGTAAGTGTTTTGTTCTCAAGACTCATCCTGAACAGCTATCCAAGTTTGATCTAAAAGCTGATGAGGGAATCTTTGTAGGATATCCACTTTCTACAAAAGCCTTCAGAGTCTATAATTTGAGAACAAAAGTGGTCATGGAATCTATCAATGTCTCTTTTGATGACAAGAAGATCACTGGACTTGAAGATTGCATTGATCATGATAAGCTGAGATTTGAAAATGAAGATTCATATTCTGATACCTCAAGCCTGACAGTCTAAGTCCTGATACTGTAAATTCTGATGGATTAAACTCTGATGTTATTGAAACTGTGGTGACTACGTCAAAGGAAGATGCACCAATGCAGGGGGAGCATACTCAAGATATTATCACATCTCAAGAAGCATCAGAACATACATCTGGCTCTTCAAATTCTGATTCGTCAAGTTCTGATAAGCCAAGTACTGACAGTGCTGAAAATCTAAATACTGAAGGATCCAACTCAGAGAGCATAGTTTCAGGGGGAGCATCAGAAAATGAAACCGAAGACAGCATGAATCATGGGGGAGCATCCAGTTCTAGAGAAAATCTTCCATCTGCAAGGAAGTGGACAAAATCACATACACCTGATTTAATAATTGGAAATCCTGAGGCAGGTGTCAGAACTAGAACAGGTACTTCGAATGAATGTCTTTACAATTCTTTTCTCTCTCAGTCTGAGCCAAAGAAAGTGGAAGAAGCTCTTCAAGATGCTGATTGGGTGCAAGCAATGCAGGAAGAGTTGAATGAATTTGAAAGAAACAAAGTCTGGACCTTAGTGCCAAGACCCAAGAATAGATCGGTTTTTGGTACAAAGTGGGTATTCAGAAACAAAACTGACAGTGATGGCATAATTGTAAGGAACAAGGCAAGGCTGGTTGCAAAAGGATATTCTCAACAGGAGGGAATTGACTATGATGAAACATTTGCTCCAGTTGCTAGGTTAGAAGCCATAAGGATATTCATGGCTTATGCTGCTCACAAAAAGTTTACTGTCTTTCAAATGGATGTGAAAAGTGCTTTTCTCAATGGAGAATTGGAAGAGGAAGTATATGTTGAACAACCTCCAGGCTTTGTAGATTCCAAACATCCAGATTATGTCTACAGGCTTGATAAAGCACTTTATGGACTTAAGCAAGCTCCTAGAGCATGGTATGAGACTTTAGCTCAGTTTCTTCTGGAAAGTGGATTCAACAGAGGAACTATTGACAAAACATTGTTCTATCTCAACCATGGCAAGGACTTACTTTTGATCCAGATTTATGTTGATGATATTATTTTTGGGTCTCCAAATGACAAACTTTGCAAAAAGTTTGCCAACCTAATGCAGTCAAGATATCAGATGAGTATGATGGGAGAACTTAGTTATTTTCTGGGCCTTCAAGTCAAGCAGAGTGAAGAAGGAACTTTTATTTGTCAATCTAAGTACACCAGAAACTTGCTGAAAAAATTTGGAATGCAAGACTGTTCAAGTGCATCCACTCCCATGGCCACTGCAACAAAACTGGATAAGGATACTGGTAATTCAGTAGATATTACTGATTACAGAGGTATGATTGGCTCACTTCTCTATCTAACTGCTAGTAGACCAGATATCATGTTTGCTACCTGTCTTTGTGCAAGATTTCAAGCAGATCCAAGAGAACCTCACTTAACAGCTGTAAAAAGAATCTTTAAGTATCTTAAAGGAACAGCTGATCTAGGATTATGGTATCCTAGAGAATCAGATTTTAAATTAATAGGTTACTCAGATGCAGATTTTGCAGGTTGCAAAATTGACAGGAAAAGCACAAGTGGTAGCTGCCAATTTCTTGGAGGCAGGTTGGTTTCTTGGTATAGCAAGAAACAAAAGTCAATTTCCACATCAACTGCAGAAGCAGAGTATATTGCTGCAGGAAGCTGCTGTGCACAGATTCTCTGGATGAAGAATCAGTTACTAGATTATGGGTTAACGTATTTCAAAATCCCTATTTACTGTGATAATCAAAGTGCTATTGCTATGACAGGTAATCCAGTTCAACACTCTATGACAAAGCACATCAGCATCAGGTACCATTTCATCAGGGAACATGTGGATGAAGGTACAGTGGAATTGCATTTTGTTCCTACAGATCAACAAGTAGCAGATATCTTCACAAAACCACTGTGTGAAGCTACATTTTCAAAATTGGTAAATGAACTTGGAATGATTTCAGGTTCTTTCTCTAAATCTGCTTAAACTTGTTCTATGTTATCAGACTTTATGATCAGTATTTACAGAATTAATCTCTTTGTATATTCTGTGCATTAATTGATAAATGTCTTTAAGTACTGACTGTTGTCTGATATATGTTTCTAAACTCTGATAAGTGATATGTCTGTTTCAGTAACTATTCAATCCTATGAGGATAACTGTGCTAGATACTGACCTACTAGTCTTCAATAAACAAATGATCCCATGAAAGAAGTAATTATTTCTGTGGAAATCTTATGACACAAGCAAATTCTGATAACTGAGCTTAGTTAAGTTTACTTTGTATATCTTATTACTAAGTCACAAATTAGAATAATGCTACTCATCTGTTTAAGTTCTGATTCTAGTAAAACTGCTGAATGTACTAAGTGCTGATAAACCTCACTTATCAAAAGAAGAAGAACAATAATCAAAGAATAATATCAGGTACTCCTTTGAGATCTAGAGTAAAAATGTGAAAGGGACGACCCAAGTGCATTGCTGGTATTAAGTAAATATGCATTAGAAAAGCAAAATATTTTCTTGGTGACTTTTCACACTCTATGATTACTGGAGAAATACTCTGATAATAGCATAAATTCTGATAAACAGTCGTGACTCACTTACACTGAGAAGCCTCTGTAAAATAGAATTTCAAAAGATGCATAAAATTAGCACAAAAACAGTAGAGGTGAACTCATGCATGAACTCATTTATCAGTAGGTTTCAGGATAATGACAGCTCTTTAGCAAAATTTTAATTATGACTTATTTCTAAGATGTACTGAAGTAGATCAGACTTTACTCTTTGTCTGTTATTTAGCTTAATGCACACACACATCACTCCATATGAATGATGAAATTTCTGTGGTGGTCTATGTTATTTTAGATCAACAGTCATTGTGTCCCTTTTGCACAAATTCTGAGGACAAGTTCTACTTACACGTTCTGATGATTAAGTTCTGACGTTCATAACTAAGAACTTGTATGAGTATTTACTAAGATAGATATTCCTTGTTCGAGTTAAGACATTATGTTCTGATGACTGTTAAGTTCTGGTATAGGTCTAAGTTCTGATTTTTCAGTCTAACCCTTTACTTGACTTATCTGTGAGTAAAATTTGGTAACAGTCTCAGATTAATTTCGAAATGTTGAAGTGGAAGATTAATAGTCTATGGTTAAAACATAATGGCACTCGTCCTTGAACAGTTCACTCTTGTTACATGTGTACATTCCTTTTCCAATGACTGTTATTCTTTTTCAAAGTCTAGGGAGACGAGGTAGAATTAATTCTACCTGTCTGCATTCAATATCTTTGTGTCTCTTGGCATTCTCATGCCTATATATGCAACCACTTCACATTAGTCTTCTCATCACACTTATATCACAAATTCAGTCTTGTTTTTCATTTACTATCACAAATGGCTGAATTTGGCTGGTTCTACAATTACGGTGATGAGACTGTGCATGTCTTTTTGAATGGAATTTCAACTCCCTACCCTATCACCAACATCCCTCACAATCTCTGGATTCAATTTCCAGAGGTTATCAAACGTGATCTGGTGGCCGTTCGAAGAGACCTTCACCTTCGTCGTATCCGTCAGCAAGAGTGAATCATTCGACTCGCTATCTTGTTTGTCGAAGATAGGAAGAGGAGGATGACTTAATCTCATCTTCTTCCTGTTCTTCTTCATCCTCAGCTTTGTCAGGCTTCTTAGCTAGAACTAAAGCTGTTGACGTTAGGATTAGAAGCTTAGGGAAAATCTTGTATTGATGTAATTTCTATTTCATATATGTATTGACTTGATATATTAATGAAAACTGTTTTTACTTCAAGATTTTGTCTCTGAGTTATTTTATCTGTGTTGTTAAATCCTGCTTGATATTCTGATGACCATTTAAATTTTGTCTTTATTTAAGTTCTGATTCTTTGTCAGCACTTATTCATCGAAATTATCTCGGTCATTTTTAACATGATTCATTTTCAGAATATTAATGTTGCAGTGAAAAACAATTCAATCAGTGCTAACGGTTTCAATTTTGAATTAAACCTGTGTCTCTTGATAACTGAAATGGTTTTTCCTTGAATCAAGGCAACTGGATAAGTAATCATTCCTGTTTTCTCGAGCCCAGTAACTATCCGTTATTACTGCATGTCTGACAGGTGTCCAACGGTAACATTTTTCTTCGAGTATAAGAACAACAGAGAGAAGATTTCTTTAATCTTTTACTTTCTTTATACTTTATCTCTCTTCTTACTTTTACTCTCTTTCTCATTCTTTCTGTTAGGAATATATGTGCATTAGTTTGATGATATGTTTAAACACTTAAGTAGAAATTTAGTGTCTGTAGCCTCAACGGATAAGACCACTTTGGCTATCCGTTGATGGTGTAGCTTTACTTAGAAATAAGTCTAGTATTGTAGCATATTTCAGTCTCTGTATTTAAAATGTAATTCTTAGAAGTTGAGAGAAACTATGAGTCATGTTGACTACTAGATGATATGTAGATAGGAAGGCCAATTGTAAATATTTCATGCCTTGTAATTTTGTATAAATGAAGTAGTATCAACGGATGACTTAAAGACCTTCAACGGATGAGAAGCTAAGCTTCAACGGATGTCTCTAAAGTTTCAACGGATAACATCCTTCAACGGATGAGAGCATCAACGGATGAAAGCTTCAACGGATAACATCCTTCAACGGATGAAGTCATCAACGGATGAAAGCTTCAACGGATGTTCTGCTAATTAGCCGTTGATAAGTGGTAGTTGTACCTACAAACAGAGGCACGTGGGTTGACAGAGAAAATCTGAGATGTGGTAGCCGAATTTCAGGATCAACAGAAAAAGCAGCCGTTCTTCTTTAAGTACAAAGTTGCAATAGTCAATAAAGTACTTGATTGAACAGGAAAAGAAGCAAGTGAAGAACTTATTTTACTATTGTAATTTTATATTGTTTTTCACTTGTACACTTGGTAATATATAAACCAAGAAGAAGCTAGTAATTAGAGAGAGATTTTCCAGAGCTATTAAGAAATATCTTGAGAGAAAATTCATCTAGTTTGTACTAGGATGCAGCTGTGATCAACATTGTTGAACACAGATTTTCTAATATACCATCTCTGGTGGAACAACAAATCCACCAGAAAAGTTTTTAAAGTTTGTTGTGTTCTTTACATTTTGTGTTTGAATATATATCTGTCTGCATTAGCTCAAAGCAATTCATACACTTGTTCATCTAGAACACACTGCTTTAATAAACTTCTCAAAACCAGAAAAAGTTTTGAGATTTACATTCAACCCCCCTTCTGTAAATCTCATTGTTAGTCCTCTAGGAATAACAATTGGTATCAGAGCAAGCTCTTGACACACAAAGAGTTTAAAGATCTTGGAATCTAACAAAGATGAGTAAGAAGGATATTGGAGTAAAGATCCCAGTTCTTGACAAAGACAGTTATCACCACTGGAAGGTGAAAATGCACCTTCATCTACTCTCCCAAGATGAAGGTTATGTAAACTGCATTGAGAATGGTCCTCACATTCCCCACAAAGTAGCAACAGTTGCTACGGCCACAATTGTTGTTGGTCAATCCATTCCAAAACCTAGAGCAGAATGGACAATGGAAGACACAGAAGAAGTCCACAAGGATAAGAAGGCTATGAACATTTTGTTTAATGGTCTTGACAAGGATATGTTTGATAATGTGATAAATTGTTCAACTGCCAAAGAGGTTTGGGACACAGTTCAGCTGCTGTGTGAAGGTACAGAACAAGTAAAAGAGAACAAAATGCAGCTTCTCATTCAACAGTATGAGTACTTTCATTTTGAAGAGAATGAATCTTTAAATGACACATTCAATAGATTCCAAAAACTGTTGAATGGACTGAAGCTGTATGGTAGAGTGTACCAGGTGAAGGATTCAAATCTTAAATTTTTGAGATCCTTACCAAAGGAATGGAAACCCATGACTGTTTCCTTAAGAAACTCTCAGGATTATAAGGACTTTACTCTTGAAAGATTATATGGAATCTTGAAGACTTATGAACTAGAGTTGGAACAGGATGAGGTATTGGAGAGGGGGAGAAAGAAAGGAGGTTCAGTTGCATTGGTAGCTGAAAATGAGAAAGAATGCAGAAAAGAAACTCTGAGATCTACATCAAGCTCCAAAGATGGTGTAAGAAATCCAGAATCAGACAAGGGTAAAGAGCAAGTTGCTGAAAATGAAGACAACTCCAGTCAAGATGACTCTGATGGTATTGATGAGCATCTTGCATTTCTGTCCAGGAGATTTGCAAAGATGAAGTTCAGGAAAAACACTAGAGCCACTAAACCCTATAAGAACATGGTGGACAAATCCAAGTTCAAGTGTTTTAATTGTGGTATAAGTGGACACTTTGCAAGTGAGTGCAGAAAGCCAACCTCTGAAAAGAAGAAATTTGAACAAGTAGATTATAAAAAGAAATATTTTGATCTGCTCAAACAGAAGGAAAGGGCTTTCATTACTCAAGAAAAGGACTGGGCAGCTGATGGAGATGAAGAGGATGAAGATGTGGATTATGTCAACCTTGCTCTCATGGCTGATTCTGAAGAAAACGAAGTTAGTTCATCAAGCAATCAGGTAATCACTACTGATTTAACACAGCTTACTAAAGAAGAGTGCAATGATGCTTTCAATGACATGTCTACTGAATTGTATCATTTGCGTGTGTCTCTTAAATCTCTTGCTAAAGAAAATAGTAGGATCAAAGAGAACAATCTGTTTTTAAGCAATAGAAATACTGTGTTAGAAAATAAGTTGATTGACCTAGAGAAAACCAAATTGCATTGTATATCTGTTGAGAATGAACTAGCTGAATCTGTTAAGAAAGTAGAAATACTTTCCAATCAATTAGAGAAAGAGCAAGAGGCGATTAAAGCCTGGAAAACATCTAGGGATGTAAGTGCTCAAATTGCCAAAGTCCAAGGAATTGAATCATTCTGTGAAACTGCCTGGGAGAAAAATAAAAAGAAACTGGAATTAATTGATGGACTGTCAACGGATGTGGAATCAA